>NC_048303.1:116581343-116881343 GCF_013100865.1 Trachemys scripta elegans
AACCACCTCTCCCTTCTCCTCCACCAGCTGCAAATGTTTCTCCTTCGCAGAGGCTCGTGAACATTAGAAAGAGAAAACGTAAGACGAGGGACGAGATGTTCACGGAGCTGCAGATGTCCTCCCACGCTGATAGAGCACAGCAGAATGCGTGGAGGCAGTCAATGTCGGAGATGAGAAAAGTCCAACATGAACGAGAGGAGAGGTGGCGGGCTGAAGACGATAGGTGGCGTCAGCTTGCAGACAGACGGCAAGAGGCAATGCTCCGTCTGCTGGAGCATCAAAGTGATATGCTCGAGCGTATGGTTGAGTTGCAGGAAAGGCAGCAGGAGCAGAGACCGCCGCTACAGCCCCTGTGTAACCAACAGCCCTCCTCCCCAAGTTCCATAGCCTCGTCACCCAGACGCCCAAGAACACGGTGGGGGGGCCTCCGTCCACCCAGTCACTCCACCCCAGATGATCGCCCAAGCATCAGAAGGCTGGGCTTCAATAAGAGTTAAAGTTTTAAAATGCAGTGTGTCCTTTTCCATCCCTCCTCCCCCACCCATCCCTGCTACCTTGGCAATTATCCCCCTACCTCTGTAAGGAACTAATAAAGAATGCATGAATGTGAAAAAACAATGACTTTATTGCCTCTGCAAGCGGGAGGGGAGGGGAGGGTGGGGTGGGGTGGTTGGTTTACAGGGAAGTAGAGTGAACCGGGTCGGGGGGGGGGGTTGGAGGGTTCATCAAGGAGAAACAAACAGAAGTTTCACACAGTAGCCTGGCCAGTCACAAAACTCGTTTTCAAAGCTTCTCTGATGCGCACCGCGCCCTGCTGTGCTCCTCTAACCGCCCTGGTGTCTGGCTGCGCGTAATCAGCGGCCAGGCGAGTTGCCTCAACCTCCCACCCCGCCATAAATGTCTCCCCCTTACTCTCACAGATATTGTGGAGCGCACAGCAAGCAGCAATAACAATGGGGATATTCTTTTCGCTGAGGTCTGAGCGAGTCAGTAAGCTGCGCCAGCGCGCTTTTAAACGTCCAAATGCACATTCCACCACCATTCGGCACTTGCTCAGCCTGTAGTTGAACAGGTCCTGACTCCTGTCCAGGCTGCCTGTGTATGGCTTCATGAGCCATGGCATTAAGGGGTAGGCTGGGTCCCCAAGGATCACGATAGGCATTTCAACATCCCCAATGGTCACTTTCTGGTCCGGGAAGAAAGTCCCTTCCTCCAGCTTTCGAAACAGAGCAGAGTTCCTGAAGACGCGAGCATCATGTACCTTTCCCGGCCATCCCACGTTGATGTTGGTGAAACGTCCCTTGTGATCCACCAGGGCTTGCAGCAGCATTGAAAAGTACCCCTTGCGGTTTATGTAGTCGGTGGCTTGGTGCTCCGGTGACAAGATAGGGATATGGGTTCCGTCTATGGCCCCGCCACAGTTTGGGAATCCCATTTCAGCAAAACCATCCACTATTGACTGCACGTTGCCCAGAGTCACTACCCTTGCTATCACCAGGTCTTTCATTGCCCTGGCAAATTGGATCACAGCAGCCCCCACAGTAGATTTGCCCACTCCAAATTGATTCCCGACTGACCGGTAGCTGTCTGGCGTTGCAAGCTTCCACAGGGCTATTGCCACTCGCTTCTCAACTGTGAGGGCTGCTCTCATCTTGGTATCCTGGCGTTTCAGGGCAGGGGAAAGCAAGTCACAAAGTTCCATGAAAGTGCCCTTACGCATGCGAAAGTTTCGCAGCCACTGGGAATCGTCCCATACCTGCAGCACGATGCGGTCCCACCAGTCTGTGCTTGTTTCCCGGGCCCAGAATCGGCGTTCCACGGTATCAACCTGCCCCAGTAACACCATGATTTCCACATTGCTGGGGCCTGTGCCTTGTGAGAGGTCTATGGCCATGTCAATTTCCTCATCACTCTCGTCGCCGCGCTGCAATCGCCTCCTCGCCTGGTCCGGGTTTCGCCTTGGCATGTTCTGGCTCTGCATGTACTCCAGGACAATGCGCGTGGTGTTCATAGTGCTCATAATTGCCGCGGTGATCTGAGCGGGCTCCATGATCCCAGTGCTAGCTATGGCGCCTGGTCAGAAAAAAGGCGCGAAAGTAGTATCTGATGGACCAGGAGAAGGAGGGCGGGAGGGAGGGAGGGCCGAGTGACGACATGGCGTACAGGTACAGGAACAGGGAGAAACACAAACAACTGTCACACAGAATGGTCCCCCCAAAGATTAAACTGGAAACCCTGGGCTTAGCAGGCCGTTGATTTCACGGAGGAAGGGGAAGCAAATGAACACAGAACAAATCTATTTTTTACATCTTAAGGTGGCAGCCGACGCTGCAGCATGAGTGACAGCCATACCAGTATGACGATGACGGGTACCAATCATAATATGCCATCATCTGCCAAAAGGCAAGTGGCTGCTGCTGTGTAGCAATGCAGCCCCACGTCTGCCAGCCCCACGTCCGCCAGCACCCAGCATCGCCCTCGGCCTCTTCTGGGTGCTTAGCAGACAATATTGGGCAATTGGCAGAAAATAGTATATTATGACTGGTAACCGTCATCATCGAAACAGTAGCATGTCTGCCCAGGTGGCCATGATTGACAGCCATACCAGTACGACGACGACGGGTACCAGTCATAATATACCATTGCCTGCAAGGGGCTGGTGCAATGCAGCACTACGGCTGCCAGCCCCACGGCTATCACTCATGCTACACCGTCTACCGCCAAAAGGCAGTTAGCAGCTGCTGCTTTGTAGCAATGCAGTCCCACGTCTGCCGGCACCCAGAGGACATATGGTGACGGTGAGCTCAGCTGAGCTGAGCGGGCTCCATACTTGCCGTGGTATGTTGTCTGCACAGGTAACCCAGGTAAAAAGGCGCGAATCTATTGTCTGCCGTTGCTGTGACGAGGGGGGAGGGGCCTGACGACATGTACCCAGAACCGCCCGCGACACTGTTTTGCATCATCCGGGCATTGGGATCTCAACCCAGAACTCAAAGAAAAGGCGCGAACCGCTTCTCGGCTCGAGCTGTGGCGCAAACGTAGTATCTGACGGCCTAGGGGAAGGAGGGAGGGGGGCCGAGTGACGACATGGCGTACAGGCACAGGGAATTAAAATAAAGAACGGTGGCTGTGCATCAGGGAGAGACACAAACAACTGTCACAGACTGGTCCCCCCCAAAGATTAAACTGAAAACCCTGTTGACGGAGGGAGGGGGAAGCAAATGAATACAGAGAAAATCTATTTTTTACATCTTAAGACGACGGTGCAGCGTGACTGATAGCCCTTGGCATCTTTCTGGGTGCTTGGCAGCAAATACTGGGCGGTGTATGACGATGGTCTTCAGGCCTATTGTACGAGCTGCTGCTCAGGGAAGACTCTGCTAACGTGCGATGACCCGACTTGTAATAGGCCGGCTAACAGTCATAATACACCATTTACTGCCAAAAGGCAAGCCCCACGGCTGCCAGCACCCAGATCGCCGATGAAGGCTACCAGTCTACTGCACCGTCTACCGCCAAAAGGCAGTTAGCAGCTGCTGCTGTGTAGCAATGCAGTCCCACGTCTGCCGGCACCCAGAGGACATATGGTGATGGTGAGCTCAGCTGTGCTGAGCGGGCTCCATGTTGTCTGCACAGGTAACCCAGGTAACCCAGATAAAAAGGCGCGAATCTATTGTCTGCCGTTGCTGTGACGGGGGAGGGAGGGGCCTGACGACATGTACCCAGAACCGCCCGCGACACTGTTTTGCATCATCCGGGCATTGGGATCTCAACCCAGAATTCCAAGGGGCGGCAGAGACTGCGGGAACTGTGGGATAGCTGTGGGATAGCTACCCATAGTGCAATGCTCCGGAAGTCGACGCTAGCCTCGTACTGTGGACGCGGTCTGCCGACTAGAGCACCTAGAGCATTTTATTGTGTGGACATACACAATCGGCTGTATACAACCGATTTCAATAAAACCGGCTTCTATAAATTCGAACTAATTTCGTAGTGTAGACATACCCTCAATGTGTTATTTTCTTTCTGGCCAAAGTAATGGCTGATGGGAGGAAAGGGAGCAGGATGAGGGCTATCAAAACCTGACACAGGAAAGGGTGACAGTCTGGCTATGACAAGAGAAGGGGGAGCACCCCGCAAGCATCACGCACTAGCCATCTGTGTCCTAACAAACACTGCCCTGTTATTCTATTTGGTTTGTTTAGTAAGTCATTCATTTAACTACCAATTGGCTCCTCTGAGGATTGTTACAAAAAGGGTAACCAAGAAACCGCACGCACAGCTTAATATATAACGCACGTGGGTCAAAGAGTTTCATTTCCATTTAGTAGCCTTTGTGCTTTCATATATCAGGGGGTAGCCGTGTTAGTCTGTATCTACAAAAACAACAAGGAGTCTGGTGGCACCTTAAAGACTAAGATTTATTTGGGCATAAGCTTTCGTGAGTAAAAACCTCACCTTTTCAGATGCATAGAGTGAAAGTTACAGATTCAGGCATTATATACTGACACATGGAGAGCAGGGAGTTACTTCGCAAGTGGAGAACCAGTGTTGATAGGCCCAATTCAATCAGGGTGGATGTAGTCCACTCCCAATAATAGATGAGGAGGTGTCAATTCCAGGAGAGGAAAAGCTGCTTCTGTAATGAGCCAGCCACTCCCAGTCCCTATTCAAGCCCAGATTAATGGTGTTAAATTTGCAAATGAATTTTAGTTCTGCTGTTTCTCTTTGAAGTCTGTTTCTGAAGGTTTTTTGTTCAATGATAGTGACTTTTAAATCTGTAATAGAATGACCAGGGAGATTGAAGTGCTCACTTACTGGCTTATGTATGTTACCATTCCTGATGTCCGATTTGTGTCCATTTATTCTTTTATGGAGGGACTGTCCGGTTTGGCCAATGTACATGGCAGAGGGGCATTGCTGGCACTTGATGGCATATATAACATTAGTGGATGTGCAGGTGAATGAGCCCTTGATGGTGTGGCTGATGTGGTTGGGTCCTCCGATGGTGTCGCCAGAGTAGATATGGGGACAGAGTAGGCAACGAGGTTTGCTACAGGGATTGGTTCCTGGGTTGGTGTCTCTGTGGTGTGGTGTGTAGTTGCTGGTGAGTATTTGCTTCAGGTTGGGGGGTTGTCTGTAAGCGAGGACTGGCCTGCCTCCCAAGGTCTGTGAGAGTGAGGGATCATTTTCCAGGATAGGTTGTAGATCGTGGATAATGCGCTGGAGAGGTTTTAGCTGGGGGCTGTATGTGATGGCCAGTGGTGTTCTGTTATTGTCCTTGTTGGGCCTGTCCTGTAGTAGGTGATTTCTGGGTACCCGTCTTGCTCTGTCAATCTGTTTCCTCACTTCCCCAGGTGGGTATTGTAGTTTTACGAATGCTTGATAAAGATCTTGTAGGTGTTTGTCTCTGTCTGAGGGGTATCAGTTGTATCTTAGGGCTTGGCTGTAGACAATGGATCGTGTGATGTGTCTTGGATGGAAGCTGGAGGTATGTAGGTATGTACAGAAGTCAGTAGGTTTCCGTTATAGGGTGGTGTTTATGTGACCATCACTTATTTGCACTGTAGTGTCCAGGAAGTGGATCTCTTGTGTGGACTGGTCCAGGCTGAGGTTGATGGTGGCGTGGAAATTGTTGAAGTCCAGGTGGAATTCTTCAAGGGCCTCCTTTCCGTGGGTCCATATGATGAAGAGGTCATCAGTGTAGCGCAAGTAGAGGAGGGGCACTAGGGGATGAGAGCTGAGGAAGCGTTGTTCTAAGTCAGCTATAAAAATGTTGGCATACTGTGGGGCCATGCGGGTACCCATAGCAGTGCCACTGACTTGAAGGTATAAGTTGTCCCCAAATCTGAAGTGGTTGTGGGTGAGGACAAAGTCACCAGGCGTGCTGTGGCCTCATCAGGGATACTGTTCCTGACCGCTTGTGGTCCATCCTCATGTGGAATATTGGTGTAAAGTGCTTCTACATCCATGGTGGCCAGGATGGTGTTTTCAGGAAGAACATCAATGCATTGTAGTTTCCTCAGGAAGTCGGTGGTGTCTCGAAGATAGCTGGGAGTGCTGGTAGCATAGGGTCTGAGGAGAGAGTCCAAATAGCCAGATAATCCTGCTGTAAGAGTGCCAATGCCTGAGATGATGGGGCGTCCAGGGTTTCCGGGTTTATGGATCTTGGGTAGCAGATAGAATACCCCTGGTCGGGGTTCTGGGGGTGTGTCCATGTAGATTTGTTCTCGTACTGTAGCTGGGAATTTCTTGAGCAGATGGTGTAGTTTCTTTTGGTATTCCTCAGTGGGATCAGAGGATAGTGGCCTGTAGAATGTGGTCTTGGAGAGTTGCCTGGCAGCCTCCTGTTCATAATCCGACCTGTTCATTATGACTACAGCACCTTCTTTGTCAGCCCCTTTGATGATAATGTCAGAGTTGTTTCTGAGGCTGTGGATGGCATTGCGTTCTGTATGGCTGAGGTTTCGGGACAAGTGATGTTGTTTGTCCACAATTTCAGCCTGTGCACGTCTGCGGAAGCACTCTATGTAGAGGTCCAGTCTGTCATTTCGACCGTCAGGAGGAGTCCACGCAGAGTTCTTCTTCTTTTAGTGTTAGTAGGAGGGTTCCTGTGGGTCAGTGCACTGTTCAGTGGTGCGTTGAAAATATTCCTTGAGTCAGAGACGACGAAAGTAGGCTTCCAGATCACCGCAGAACTGTATTGTGTTTGTGGGGATAGTGGGACAGAAAGAGAGTCCCCAAGATAGGACAGAATCTTCTGCTGGGCTAAGTGTGTGGTTGGAAAGATTGACAATGTTGTTAGATGAGTTGAGGGTACCACTGTTGTAGCCCCCTGTGGCAGGTAGGAGTTTAGATAGCTTACTGTCCTTTTTCCTCTGTAGAGAAGTGAAGTGTGCATTGTAAATGGCTTGTCTCATTTTTGTAAAGTCCAGCCATGTGGAAGTTTGTGTGGAAGGTTGGTATTGTATGAGAGTCTCCAGTTCTGAGAGCTCATTCTTGATCTTCTCCTGTCTGGTGTACAGGATGCTGATCAGATGGTTCCTCAGTTTCTTTGAGAGTGTGTGGCACAGTCTCTCACCATAGTCATATATGTGCTTTTATATAAAACCCGTATGGGCCAAGTGGTTGAAGTTTCATGAAGAACTTCTAGTGATTTCATGGAAAGGCTTAAAACAGTTACATGTAGAAAAGTTACCAGTTGTAGACCCTGACAATTTGCCTCATGATCCAGCACTGTATCTCCTATCTCACAGCAACTCCACATGTGAATGGGCAACTTTAAACACTAAATATCAAGCGCAAATTGTCACAGTTCACTGTGAATTGTACTTTATGGTTTTTAATATTACACTCAGCCAACACATAACATGATGCTCCAAAGAAGATGCCACAAATTGATGGATGGGAAGGGGGGGTTGCAAGGCTATTGTGGGGGGGGGTCACAGTATTGCCACCTTTACTTCTGCGCTGTCGCTGGCGGTGCTGCTGCCTTTAGAGCTGGGCGGCCAGCCAGCATCCACTGCTCTCCAGCTGCCCAACTCTGAAGGCAGCACAGAAGTAAAGGTGGCAATACTGTGACCCCCTCTGCAATGGCCTTGTGACCCCTCCACAAACCCCTTTTTGGGTTGGGACCCCCAGTTTGAGAAATGCTGGTCTCCCCTGCGAAATCTGTATAGTATAGGGTAAAAGTACACAGAAGACCAGATTGTTTTCTTTGAAAATGTTTGGCCATCTTGATAAACTGTTCTTGCTCTAGGACCAATTCCATTTCATTTTTTTCTTCTCTAACAGAGGAAGGACAACAGAACAATACCCTGCCACAGAGTCTAATTTGGGTCAGCAATGGTTTCCTCCTTTGAAATATTTAATTTCCTTTCCTTCATCTGATTAAACAAGCAAATACCAAAGTGGATTCAGATCTGACTTTACTCGGGTTTAGTGGTGTATATGAGACAACCGGGTCACCTGACTTCCTGGAGAGAACCCAATTAAAAGTGCAACAAATTTACTCTTACAACCAACAAAGTGGAACTCTTTTCTTTCAAGTTCTCATTCTTTATTTTAAAAGGAAGGTTTGTTTTTGTATTCTGACAATTTAGTGTACCCTGATCTAGTTCCCATGCTGTGTTCTGAATTACATCTAGTGTTTCTATATTAAGGGATAGCATTCCTGGCTTATGTATTGCCATCTTTGTGATGTAATTATATTATGTGTCTTATTATTTGAATAAAACAGAAATAAATACTAGTACTAATAGGTGTCTGAACCCTTTTGTAAAAAAATTATAAAATTTTATTCTAGAACTGGTTGAAAAAAGACAAAATTACTATTTTTTAAATCAGGAAATATTTTAAAAAGTGGATTTTTCCCCCCAAAATCACCCTTGAAATGTTTTCATTTTTTCCCCAGAAAAACTGAAAATGATTTTTGTTGTTGTTTCTGAAAAGGTTTTTATCAAAAACCTCTCAGGTTTCTCAAAATGATTACTAAAAGTGTACGTTTTCAGTGTCTGTTTTTTTACACACACACACACACACACACACACACACTTAGACAAAATAAAAATTTTACATAAAAGTTTTTGTTCTGGTTAAAGAGCCATTTGAAGAAAAAAAAAATGTGACCAACTGTATTTAATTCAACTGACCTGAAAGTGAACACACAAGCTCTACAAATCCCTGACAGAAAACTTTGGATTCAAAATTACAATAAACATGTGGGGTCAGAGCCTGTGTGGCTAGGACTTTTACCACTGACATCAATGGAAACAGTACTGGCCCTTATTTTGTAAAGTCTTGATATATTCAAACTATGTCCCAATATCACAGAATCATAGAACTGGAAGGGACCTCGAGAAGTCATCTAGTCCAGTCCCCTTCACTCAAGGCAGGACAAAATATTATCTAGACCATCCCTGACAAGTGTTTGTCCAACCTGCTCTTAAAAATCCCCAGTGATGGAGATTCTACAACCTCCATAGGCATTTTATTCCAGTGCTTAATCACTATGACAGTTAGGAAGTTTTTCCTAATGTCCAACCTAAACCGCCCTTGCTGCAATTTAAGCCCATTGCTTCTTGTCCTATCCTCAGAGGTTAAGAACAATAATTGTTGTTCCTCCTTCTTGTAACAACCTTTTATGTACTTGAAAACTGTTATGTCCCTTCTCAGTCTTCTCTTCTCCAGACTAAACAAACCCAACTTTTTCAATCTTCCCTCACAGGTCATGTTTTCTAGACCTTTAATCATTTTTGTTGCTCTTCTCTGGACTTTCTCCAATTTGTCCAAGTCTTTCCTGAAATGTGGCACCCAGAACTGGACACAATACTCCAGTTGAGGCCTAATCAGCGCAGAATAGAGAGGAAGAATTACTTCTCGTGTCTTGCTTACAATACCCCTGCTAATACATCCCAGAATGATGTTTGCTTTTTTTGCAACAGCGTTACACTGTTGACTCATATTTAGCTTGTGATCCACTATGACCCCCAGATCATTTTGAATTTTAATCCCATCCTCCAAAGCACTTGCAACCCCTCCCAGATTGGTATAGTCCACAAACGATATACCCAACCCCAAGATTCAAAGCTCAAGTGTCAGGCACCTAAAAATCATGAGTTTTTTTTAAAAAAAATAGTAAGAACCCCGGTGACCCTTGTATGATTGTCAATTGGGGCTTGGTCCGATGTTCATTACAGTCACTAGCAAAGATCCCATAGACGCTAATGATGCAGGATCAAGGCCAAGAGAACTGTCACAGCCAGGAAGACAAATCAGTGAAACACAAAAACTGTCCTGATTACATGACTTGCAGTAAAGGTTTTAGTCCAGAATAAAGACCTATACCCTGATTCTTCAAACACTTATTCACATGCTTAACTGTAATCACTGCATTAAAATTAAATATATGTATAAGTATTTGCAAGACCAGGCTCAGTTTTCAGCAGAATCAGGCATACTGCAGACTATCATACAAAATTACTAAAATGATCTAAAAAAACATCTCCAGTGAGTTGCTGACATATACTGTAGCTTGACACATTTACACAGAGGTGACATGATTAAAAGGGTTACACAGGAAGGAAATCAATCACCAAAGATAATTATCAGAGAAGCTCAGGTCCAGAACCCATATTCTCCAGAGTTCAGGGTGTTTGGGTCTGGGGTTTTGGCAGTCCTGTCTTTAGTAATTATTGTAGAAGTCCATTCTGGAGAAGGATATATAGCCCTTCAACCAATATGGAAACACTTAACCAATAATGAAGTTCACTTTAACTAAGCAACTTCATATAGCATATCACGTTTAATGATGGCCAAGTGTATAGGACACAGAATTGGTAATCAGAAATTCTGAGTTCTATTCCTAGTAGCTCCTCAGCAGGTGAAAATTGGCATAGCTCGAATGACCTCAATGGAGGTTTACCAATTTATACCACCGTAGGATCTAATGCAAAGTACCCTGAGCGTCAGTCAAGGCAGAACAGTTGTTCTTGGTATATCATCACTTTTTTTAAACCAATGTCTGTCAAAACAACTTCCTAAGGGAAGTGATGGATTCTCCATCACTTGAAGTCCTTAAATCAAGATTGAATGTCTTTCTAAAAGAAAGATAACTTCTGGGTGAGCTAGAGTGTGTTAAACTTGATACAAGAATTCCTCAGCAAAATTTCATGACCTCCATTATGCAAGAGATCAGACTAAACCGTTCCTTCTAGCCTTAAAAATATGAGAATCTATGAAATCAGAAATGTTATAATAATTAACAGTGATGATGTTTATGCATGTATTGTTTGTATAGCCCCAAACAGAATCAGGAGTGACAATGGGCCCAGTAAAGGAATACGTTGAAGTGTCAGATGTAAAAGGTCACTTACAGTAGTTCATGGCTAAACAGTACCTGCTGAAGATGAGCTAATCTGATATGAAGATGTGAACATGTGTACAAAGTAGAGTTTATTCATGAATGGTTGGCAAAGACAATGCAACTGAAGTAGAACCTTCTGTATGAACCAAGTCCAAACCCTGTCCCCTCAACCAAACAACATATTCATTAAATTAGTGTAAAAAAACACCTCCCTCCCTTTCCGGGGTTTGCCTTTCCTTTTAACCACACAAACATCAGACTAAACTTATTCCTTAGCTTGGTTTGTTCCTGGAGTTTCTCTCAGTCCCTAGTTCCTCTTCCCAGAGAGACCTTTGACCTCTCATATTTCCTGGGGGGAGTTAGCAAGATCTACCTGCCCCCAGGAGTCTGCACTATGAATACTCATTCTGGCAATGGCATAGCTGTACCTGGTGCTAAGCCTCGACTGTGTCTTGGAAAACAGAGCTGCTGTCATGATGTGGTGATAAAAATACCTGATCGCTGTCTATGCTAGCATGTACATTGTTTCTACCATGGGTGCAATTACACTATTGCTGGATATGGGTGCCTATTTACCTAACATGCAAGATGTGAGAGTCTGTAGAAATGACTCTGAATCCTCATGCAGGGTTCTAACACCTGAGAACACCAGAGCCATACATCCCTATGCCAGGTCCTACATCCCGCCTTTGTTACAAATACCAAAAACTCTCAGTCCTTGAATATACGCGATGACAGACGAGTAGATGCTTTCCCCTACAGTAGAGACATTCTTAGAAAATGCCAAATCATACGTCTACGTGTCCTCCCTGCTGCAACACAAAGATACAGGAGAAAAGAATAACGTCCTCCCAAACTTTCAGCAAAGTGGAACACTCGGTGGCTTCAGTCACATCACAATGCTGCATTTACCCTTAACTGTGCATTTCCTAACGTGTGTGTTTATGTCAGTCTTTTTCTGACTTGGCGAAAAATCCTCAGTGTCTCTGCCAATCTGACCAGGGAAAATTCCTTCCTGACCCCAAATATGATGATCAAATATGGACCCTGAGCATGTGAGCAAGACCCACCAGCCACAGACCTGGGAAGGAATTCTGTGTGGTAACTCTGAGTCCTCCCCATCTAGTGTCCCATCACCGGCTGTTGGAGATATTTGCTGCTGCAGTTGCAGATCGGCTACATGCCATTGTAGGCGATCTCATCATACCATCCCCTACATAAACTTACCAAGCTCAGTCTTGAAGCCAGTTAGTTTTTTTGCCCCCACTTAGAAGGCTGTTCCAAAACTTCACTCCTTTGATGGTTAGAAACCTTTGTCTAATTTCAAGACCAAACTTGTTGATGCTCTGTTTATATCCCTTTGTTCTTGTGTCCACATTGATGCTTTACTTAAATAACTCCTCTCCCTTCCTGGTATTTATTCCTCTGATATATTGAGAGAGCAATCACATCTCCCCTCAGCTTTCTTTTGGTTAGGCTAAACAAACCAAGCTCTTTGAGTCTCCTCTCATAAGATGGATAATCAGAGGAATGGAAAACCTAAGAAGCCCTTCTCTGCACCTGTTCTAGTTTGAATTCATCTTCCTTACACAGGAGATAGCAGAATTGCACACAGTATTCCAGACGAGGTCTCACCAGTACCTTGTATAATGGTACTAACACTTCCCTGTCTCTACTGGAAATACCTTGAATGATGCATCCCAGGACTGCATTAGACTTTTTCATGGCCACATCACATTGGCAGCTCAGAGTCATACTGTGATCAACCAATACAAGCACGTCTTTCTCCTCTTCTGTCACTTCCAACTGATAAGTCCCCATTGTATACAGGGCCAGCTCCAGGCACCAGCCGACCAAGCACATGCTTGGGGCAGCACCTTGTAAGGGGTGGCCAGGCGCTCGGGGTTTTGTTTTGTTTGTTTGTTTGTTTCAGCCAGGCGGCGCTCGGGGGTTGTTTGTTAAGGTGGCGTGGCGCTCGGGGTGGGGTGGGTTGTGTTGTTTCGGCGGGGCAGGGCGGCACTCGGGGGGGGGGGCGGGCCCGCCCGGGGGGGGGTTGTTTCGGTGGAGTGGCTCTGCTTTTTTTTTTTTGGCGCTTAGGGTGGCAAAAAAGTTAGAGCCGACCCTGATTGTATAGCTAGTGCTCTTGAACAAAAAAACAAAAACCTGAATGGAAGTTCCTTTATTGAAAAATGGCCTTTTCAGAAGCAATTATTTCTGCAAAATATTGTCAAACGCTGCCAAAGATTTTCATTACCAGAAGTCATTCATAACTGATGGCTATTGCTGGCATTTGTGCTGGTTTGAGTCCAGTTACAAGGAGACAGATGTCAATATCACAAAAACCAACCAACCAAAAAACAAAAGCACAGTATTAACTACATATATTTGTAGCAGTCTCTATGGGCTGGCTGAGAAATTTCCATTGTAACTGTTTTTTGATGAAAAATGGATTTTCAGTTAAATTAAAATTTCAGGGAGAAGTGTTTGCTTTCTGTGCAAAATTTTCATTTTTCACTGAAAAAACAAAATCCTGAAAACTTTTTGACCAAAACCTGATTATTTGATTTTGGACAAACCTTTTTTGGTTCTTTGAAGAAAATGTAAAATTTACATGCGAATTTTCAACAAAAATGAACATTTTCTGCTGAAAGTGTCTGATTTCCCTAGAAAATTTAGATTGTTTCAGTGAAAAACCAAAACCCCAAAGATTTTTCCACTGGAAAACAGTTTTTTTTTTAAAAAAAGTAAGATAAACACTTTCCAGTTTTTGCTTTCATGATGAAAAGTTAAGATATTTCATGGAACATTTTTCCCGACCAAGTCTTCTTGTGATATACCACCTGTTATGTGAATAAATACAGGAATCCTCAGTCCCCAAATCAATAGCACTGAATTCACTCAAATAGAAAACAAAAAGAAAGAACAGAAACAAACAGTAGTTAATTCAGGGATTCTGCCAGAACCAGAAACCCAGGATGGGTGGCAATAGAAAAAGTATGTGCATCTCGACTTTTTCTATCATGCAGCAAGCTACACATTACTGTGATCAGCCACTGTAACAGAATTCCCAACCAAACAAGAGACACATTTTGAAAGACTTTCAAACCACCACAAACTAACCATTGTTTTGATAAATGAGAGAGACTATATGGAATAACCCAGCATTTAAAATAAACGAAAAAACACTGATGTGGCAAGACTGGATTGGAATTGTACTGATGATAGGCAAATAATTATTAAAATGAATTCATATTGTTTGACAAACTAAGAGAAATACTTCCCTCCCAGCTTCAAATCTATTTTAAACTTAAGAGGCTGCTGAAAGGCACCACTAATCTACAAAAGGGAATTATTCCAAACCCATCTCTTTGCACAGAAAATATTGGATTCATTAAAGGAAAAGCCTCACAGAGCTATTAATTTTTTCCAGACAGATTTTGCCTTAAAAAAAAAAAAAAAAAAAAAAAACCAACAACAACCGAAAGTGGAATACAGATTTACATACACATATCTTAGAACCACAGTGGAAGAAAGATCCTCATTTTAAAACCCACAACTAAACCAATGTTTCAGAAATAAACAAAGAAACCCAGAAAATCCAATTTAATGCATATTTAGCCTGATCCTGCTTCAAATATTTAGCTTTTACATTGAAAACACTGTAGAAATCCTCCTAACACTCCTGCAAGGGGCAGTGAGATAAAGTAACTTGTCCCAGGCCACCCAGTGAGTAAAGAACAGAGCTCAGATAGGACTCACACATTCTAGAGGTGGTTGAAATTTTTTGGCCAAAACTTTTTTGGGAGAAAAATACAAATTCAGCAATACCAAAACATTTCATGACTTTGTGTTAGTTTTGCCAAATTGTTCTAATTGAAAAAAAAGAAAAAAAAAAAAAAGGCTAAATTTTGTTTTTACATTTTCAAAATGAAACATTTAGATTTTTTGATTCAAAATAACTTTGTTTAGAAATTCCCTCCAATTTTATAAAAAAAATTCAAAAAATATTTTAAAAGCTTTAAATCAAAACTAAATGTTAGTTTGACCCGAGATGATTTTGTTTTCTACTTCTTGATTTGCTGAATTTTTTATTTTTTTTTTTAAAAGTGATCCTTTTTATTTTTTTTTTGGAATTGTTTGTGAACTGAAAAAAGCAGTTGTTCACACAACTCTGAGTCCCAACTCTGTGCTCATTCTTCTACACCGCTGAAGTCCATGGGAATTTTACATGGTAGGAAAAGTCTGGGCCTATTGTATTAGACACTTGCATAATTGGCCTCAAACACAAGCTCGGGGTTGACTCTTCTGCACATGGTCTGAAAATATACCATGATTTTGAGAGGAAGTTACAGGTAGAGGGCAGATTCTTTCAATGGGCATTTACTTTATTTAGCGTGGCACAGGCAGAATTAAACCCAGAATTGGACCACCACCAGGAATCACATCACCACCTAACACAGATGTATTTTATATGGAAACCTGCCCTGCATCATGAACCACTTCCAGGAGACAATCCTCTGTCTTAAGAGACAAACTTAAAATATTCCCACAGGTTTCAGTACTTATTTGTTTGACCTTACTTTCAGAGTTTGAGCATTGGCCTGCTAAACCCAGGGTTGTAAGTTCAATCCTTGAGGGGGCCATTTAGGGATCGGGGGTAAAAATCTGTCTGGGGATTGGTCCTGCTTTGAACAGGGGGCTGGACTAGATGACCTCCTGAGGTCCCTTCCAACCCTGAGATTCTATGAAAAAACAGAGCCTCTGAACAGAATCTGCCAGAGTCTGCAGAGAAGCCTCATGGGCATTGATATCAAAGGCTGCTGACCAAAAACACTATCCAGAATAGGTGTTGACTGTTGGCCCTTGTCTGTTGCCAAGTGGAGTTTGACTAGGAATAAGCACAGCCCCCATGCCAGACACAGACCTAAACACACCAGGGTCTGTAACTCCCCGTTGAGGTGGATCTTTCAGAAAGACATCAGATCTTGATTTAAAGAACTCAAGTAAGGGGGAATTCACTGGTCTGCCCTTGGGGACTATGGAGTAGTGGAATAGGTCCCCTCCTTGATGGAAGAGTAAGTGAGCGCTCAGCTCAGACAGAAAGAGTTAGTTACTTATGCCAAACTGCTTCCTTGACCCACTCTTCCTATTTCCAGCCCCAACTCAAAAATAAAATCTGAAAGGCTTACACCAATGGTACTAGATGTGTCCTCTGGTTGCTATGGAGAGTGTAAGTGGGGCTGGCTGGAAAATTGTGGTCAGAGCAGTTTTCTGTCAGAAAAATGCCATTTCTATTAGAGCAAAACATTTTTGTGAAATCGCATTGATTTCAATGAAATTTCATTTGGAAAAAAATCTGGATTTTTTTAAAATGTCAAAATGACTCATTTCAAGAGTTTTCGATTGAAAAGTTTAGATTTTTCATTTCACAATGACTTTCCCTTTCAAAAGTTACTTTATTTTATGTTTAGAAAAATAAAAAGGGTTTAAATCTAAACAAAAATTTCAAATTAATCAAAACAAAACATTTTGGTTGACCCAAATGTTTTTCTCTCTCGTTCTTTCACACCTCCTCCCCACCCTCATAATTTTGGCTTTTCAGCCCGATTTCAATTTTTTTTTTTTTTTTTTTTTGCCAGGGGCGGTGGGGAGGGAGGGAGGGAATAACTTTTTTCACGGGGTGGAAAATCTGTTTTCCAAGTAGTTCTAGGTGTGAGAACCTGAGCAGCTGTAGGCCCTACTATAATATAAATTAAGAGTCCCTGCCTGTACAGATAAGGAAGGTGCCCTTCAGAATTATTCTAGATGCTTCCAGGGCCATTGAAGGCAGACGTTCAGACAGCTGGAACAGGAAGACTGAGGTGCAGTGAGGCAAAGCAGGCAGCTACAAAATTCCCATTTTGATCCATCCTGGGAAATGCACACTAGGTGGACACATTCAAATAAATCCATTTTGGGGTTGCACTTGATCTCAGATGCAAAAAACCAAGTTACTCCCCATTTCTGACCCTCTTTAGGATCACATGAATTGTGCTCCCATGTGGAGACAGCTGTGCAAATCGGCTCCCCAAACTAGGTCTTAGTAAAGCAAGCCAAGTCAAGAGCCTCAACCTTAAGAGGAACGGTAGTTAACATCTTTCACAAAAATCTCTCTTACAATACAGGCCACCTGCTCCCATCTTAGCGTAGTCATTTGTTTCCTTTTAGTTCCCACTGATATGCCAGAAGTCCAAGAGTCATTTCACAGAAAAGTCTGAAGACTACTTTGGAATTCATTCCATGTGCGTCTTCTGCAAGTCAGAAGCAGGAAGTGTCTGATCTAATGTAGCACTGAGGTTTATCAGTAAGTGAAGGGAGGACTGAGTGAAAACAGGGAAATCCTAATTTATGAGGTTAATTTATTCCACATTGCTTCCCTTGTGTTTATGCTCAAGGAAGGATTTACAACTTCTGCAGGCTGCTTTGTCTGTTTTTCCATTACTGGGATACAGACCAGAAAAATAAATAATACATTAATTCACTGGAATGGTTGTTTCCTTTCTTTTTTTTCCCAAGCCACTTTTAAATCCCTGCATTCCTTTTCAAAACCTTCACTACACTTCTCACTGCTGGATGGTGGGAAAGTACTAAGAAATGATCAAGTAATTGTCTCAACCTCAAGTCTCCTGCTTCCTGAGAAAAGGTAAGACAGAGGTGGTGTGTTGGTATTGACAGTGCTCTTTTGACATCTGCTACCGCTTGCTGACACAGAGGGACATAAACTTTAATCTCAATCCCACTGAAGTTAATGGGAGCCTCTCTGTTAATTGGGCAGCCTCTGGATAAGGCTGATAAAGGCCAGTTTTGCCCTGCTGTCCTTGCCTTGCCAACCAGAAATGGAGCAATGAAATAGGAAGGCAATTAAAAAAAAAAAAAAAAAAAAAGAGAAAGAGAAGTAAAAAAAAAAAAAAAAACGGCCTAACAGGTAGGGCATTGAACAGTCAAAAGACCTGGGTTCTACTCAGGGCCGCCGAGAGTGGGTTCGGGCCCCGGTGAAAAAAAATTTTGCCCCCCCCCCCTCCCAAATCATGAAACTGCACTGTCATACTGTCAAAGCGCAGAAGCGAATGTTCGTATAGAGTCAGAAATACTCAGAAATGCTCGGTTCACGGCACAAGTTCGCAAGCCGTTATTCAGAACTGTAACTCCACCAGAGAGGTCCTTTGGGGCCATCTGCCTGTCCCCGTAAAAAATCAACCTGCTATAGAAACGCCAACAATAGAGATAACAGAGACTTTTAGCCTGGAAAAAGAAGGGTCTTCGACTCGAAGACGCATGACGCTGGGTGGTGAAAGTCGTGAGGAAGCCACTAAGCTGATTACCCTTCTTGCAACCAGGAGGATCCAGCTAGAGCAAATGGCCCAGGATAAAGGACTCTGGAGATCTGTGGTTGGCGGCCCATACCCCAACTGGGGTGACGGGCATGAGTGAGTGAGTGAGTATTCAGAACTGTGCATGCATTGAACATGAAATATATATTTTGTTAATAATTACATTAAAATATAATTATATTCTGTTCTTGATATGTAATTAGTAGTTCTTTGGTTGATTAGCGTCTATCTTGGCCGATAACTGACAGAATTTTGTATATCATTACTTTCTTTGAAATTCACCCATTTTACAATGGATGTCAAAAACAATCAACAAATAAGGATACTACCGAGAAAAACAAAAACATATGCAACATAGTTGGGCCCCGAGCCTCCTTCCAGACCGCCAGGCCCAGGTAATTTGTACCGGCTTCCCCCCCTCTCGTGGGTCCTGGCTCTACTTCCTGCTTGACCTCTGACTTGGCTATGTGACCTTAAGCATGTCACTTCACCTCTCTGGGCCCTCTCACCCTCTGTTTTATCTGCAGTTGCCTTCAGTGGCTATGAGTTTAAGTGCAGAAACAGGTGGCCCTACAAAATGTGTGTGATTTTCAAGCCTGGCTTGATAATTTGGTCTCAAATGTTTTCTGGTCAATGATGTTTTATAGGCTTTTCACAAGAAATAGGTGGATCTCAAAAGAACCAGAGAGTCATAGGTTTGGAGAACCACCACATTTTGGATATCTCTAATCTGTCTGCAAAAGCAGATTCTGTGTATGGGTGGGCTAGAAACACTAAAAGAGACCTCGCTGTAGGGTTTTCAAATTTCTGCTCCTAACCCTGACTGGGACTAGGAAGGACACAAGCATATGAAATGAAGAATAACAGGGAAATGCAAGTGTAGCGGGGTGGTTACCCGGCTCCTGCCTGAGGGGTTTAAAACAGCCCTGGCAGAGGGCTGGGGCAAAGGGAAAAGCTACTGGGCTGATTGGGGAAGTAGCCACAGTTGGGCCACGCCCCAGTCAGGCCCCAGCTGGCCTGTATAAGAAGGCTGGGAGCCAAGAACTCAGCAGTCTCTCTGCACTTAGAGAGAGAGAGAAAGAAAGAGGGGCCTGGCTGTAAGGAGCTCGAGACAGAGTACTTGAGTGGAGCAGGGCTGGGGAGCTCCAGCCTGGAAAGCCCCAGGCTGCGGCCTAGTAGAAGGCCAAGGGGTACTGGTGTTGCAGAGGGCAGCCCAGGACTAGGCCAAGGCAGCAGGTCCAAACCCTCCTTGCCTGTGATGAGTGGCCTATACTGCAGTCTGCCCCAGGGAGCGAGGTTAGTTGGTGACTGGCAGTGGCCTTATTCTGAGGTGAGGTAGGGATAGTGGGTGGGGGTTCCCTGGGGAGGGGAGACCCTAGTATTGAGGGGTGCTGCCCGGGGCAGCACCCCAGATACAAGGGCACCGGGGTCCGGGAGGGACACGGGGGCTAGAGGACAGGCGGATCACCAGCAGGGGGTGCTCCAGGATGCTGGAAGAGCTAATTCCCAGTAGTCACCAGCAGGAGGCGCCGCAGGGATGAGTCCGCTCCTCTACAGCAAGTTAACTAAAATGTTTTGAACCTCCAAAAAGTTTGACTGGCGTTCTTGGTGAGGGTTTAGGAGTGTCTTATTTTAATCAAACTACCCCTATTTATTAAAACTTCAGAAGAGATGCTTTTAGAGAGAGCTTCCAGGAGCTATATTTGGATCTGGATTTCAAACATTCCCAAATCCTGGGGGTTTGGTTTGGCTCGGCTCCTGATAATGAAAAGGGTCATTTACAAAATGCAGCTTATAGTTGAGATTTCAATCTGCCCCATGACTCTAACGCTCAGAAGACATTCAGACCCAGGCTTTTCCTTTGGGGCTCATCTCTCTCTAGTTTGCTAAATATTTACAATAATGACTTTGAAGAGAATGTGACAATTGATAAGAGACATGTGGATTTGGAGCTGTGTTACACTCTAGTTCATTGCAGTATCTGTTTTAAAGAAACTACAGCAATAGCAAAACTCTGATGCTAATGACCCCTCCCCCTCGTATTTATTTCATTGTGGGGAACTGTTATAATAATTATTATAACTGCTCTACAGCCAAAATGCTTCTGAAATAAATGTAGTCAAACTTTACTAATTCTGGGTCACCGAGAACAAAAATGATGCTTAAAATTGTTGATTGGCAGTGTTTGATTTTGCAAAGGGACACATTTCTGTTTAGCCAAAGTGAGCAGAGATGCCTCGTACTTGTGTGAACAGTGCAGATAACTTCTGCTATGTTTGTGGTGAAGTGACTTTTGCATCACAAAAGCGCAGTATAACCACTATGGTTAAGAAAGCCTATCACCTTTATTTTGGCTGCAAAATTGGAGATCAGGACAAGAGGTGGGCCCCACACATATGCTGCAACACTTGTGCAACAAATCTTCGCCAGTGGTTGAACAGGAAAAGGAAATCTATGCCTTTTGCAGTGCCAATGATTTGGAGAGAGCCAACAGATCATACCAGCAATTGTTACTTCTGCATGGTGCCTCCAGTTGGGAAAGGTGTGTCAAAGAAGAAAAAGTGGACTGTGCATTATCCAAACATTCCATCAGCTATACGCCCAGTACCCCATGGAGAAGGACTGCCAGTTCCTGATGCACCAGAATCACTCTCACTTGAGTCAGACGAGGAAGAGGATGAAACTTCTGGTCCTGAACCATCAATGTTACAGGACCCACATTTTCTCCCATCCTCCTCCTCTGAACCACATCTCATAACACAAGGTGAATTGAATGACCTTGTCAGAGATTTGGAACTACCCAAGAGTAAGAGCTGTTGGGTTCCAGACTACAGCAGTGGAATCTCCTGGCAGGTGATGTTAGGATTTCCATGTTCCGTGACAGTCAAAAGGATCTTGTCCCATTCTTCTTCATGGAAGGTGATCTTGTAGCCTGTAACAATATCGGTGGTGTGATGGCAGCCCTCAACGTCGTTCACAATCCAGATGAGTGGAGACTGTTCATTGATTCATCGAAGACGAGTCTTAAAGCTGTTTTACTGCATAATGGCAATGTTTTGCCATCAATTCCAGTTGGTCATGCAGTCCATATGAAGGAAACCTATGACAACATGAAACAACTTTTGAGGTGCATAAACTATGACCAACATCAGTGGCAGCTTTGTGGCGATTTGAAGGTTGTTGCTCTCTTGCTTGGTCTGCAGACTGGATACACAAAGTACTGCTGTTTTCTCTGCGAATGGGATAGTCGTGCAAGAGATTCCCACTACATCAAGAAAGATTGGCCACTCTGACAGTCATTGGAGCCTGGGAGGAAAAGTGTTCAGCATCCACCACTTGTTGAATCAAGGAAGATTTTGTTACCACCCTTGCACATCAAGCTGGGTCTGATGAAGAACTTTGTCAAGACCATTGACAAAACACAAAACAGCTTTCAAGTACCTCCGTGGAAAATTTCCAAGGTTAAGTGAAGCTAAGATAAAGGAAGGTGTCTTTGTTGGTCCTCAGATTCGTGAACTTCTTCGAGCTGATGCATTTGACCATGCACTGCATGGCAAGGAAAAGACAGCATGGAAAGCCTTCCAGTTAGTGGCAATAAATTTTCTCTGAAACAACAAGGCAGACAACTACAGATTGTTGGTGGAAAACCTCCTCAAGGCATACAAAAGCCTTGGTTGCAACATGTCACTAAAGATACATTTTCTGCACTCTCATCTAGATTTTTTTCCACCGAACTGCGGAGCAGTGAGCGACGAGCACGGCGAGTGATTTCACCAGGACATTGCAACAATGAAGAAACGCTATCAGGGCAAATGGACCCATCAATGCTTGCAGACTATTGCTGGACAGTGACAAGAGATGCTCCATTTAATGAATACAAGAGACAAGCCAAGAAGCGCTGAGTAGACACTAAATAGGACTAAACTATGTACATAATAGTTTTTTGCCTTTTGTTTCATAATATATTTTATTTATATAACCCTTTTGCTGATTTTTAAAGTGTTACATTAACAAGACAGGTGAAATAATATGTAAAGCAACCATAAACACATGAAAAAAACCTAGGTTTACAATTTAGGATTAAAACTCTACCATCTACACAATATACATAGACATAAAATGTAAAAAACTTAAATATCTTAGAAACAGTAGCCAATCAGTTGTTTTAATTGTCCTATTTGAATTCAGCACATCAAAATACATAAGAAATAGCACATTTTCTCTCTGAAGCAGCCGACTTCTCAAATTGTACACCAGTGTAATCGGATGATCCCATTGCTCAGAAGCAAACGCTGTGAGCACAAATATTGTTTAGTTTCATTTAGTATGGATGAAGAATTACAGTTAAGATATGGGGTGGACACACAGGGACACTTAGCTGCAAAACCAGTGCAGTTTTCTGCTTGTGGAGGAAAGACTGAAGAGTACCCAGCCACTATATAACGAGGAGCCTGCTTTCTGGGGTGAGTGGGGGCAGGACTTGGGCAGGGCCAAGGGATCTGCTACTTGCCAGATCCTCTATTTCATAACACGCAAAGGCATGGGGGCAGATAAGAGCCTACTCAAGTCACTGAGCTGAAGTAGCTTCCGTAGCTACTGCACAACTGCAGCGAGAGATGGTGGAGGATCATCAACATTCTCCTACTCCAGCCAGGCACGGGGAGAGGGGGTTAGGATTTGCCCCCATATCAAAGATGGAGGGTGGGTATATTTAAAACTGCAAAGGGAGCTATTTTTAAAGGTTCCGATCAGTGGTTGAATAGAATCATTTTACAAACAATCGTAGCCAAAAACTTAGAACACCCAGGTGGTGCGTGGTTGTCTGCCTGCCTGGACAAACCAGAGGTGGCATTCGGAGCCCTGTTGATGTAATTAATAGAGTTAATGTGTCACTCCAATAAACCTAGAAGAATTAGGGTGACCAGACAACAAATGTGAAAAAATTGTGATGGGAGTGGGGAAATAATAGGAGTCTATATAAGATAAAGACCCAAAAATCGGGACTGTCCCTATAAAAATCAGGACATCTGGTCACCCTAAGACTACAGCCTTTGTTTTGATTGGTTGAAAATAGCTTCCAGATAGGGAACGGATATCCTGGAAAAGAGGCTGTTCTAGTCTTGCCATGCAGTTATTGTTTGATCTCTGTGGTTCGTTGGGATGGCAGCTGCTTTTTCTTTCTTTTTCTAAAAACCAAGCTCCTCTTTTTCAGTGCAGTGTCACGAGAAAATGTCACCCTTTGATTGTCTCTGAAATTCAGCACACATATGGGGAAGAATATGTACACCCTACTGTATATGACTGTGTGCAGGATGGTCTGTGTATGGATAATGTTGATATAAGGAGTTAGCAGAACCGCTAGTGGCTCAAAACACTGCAGAAGTTTTGCTTTCGGTTACTTGACTGAGCCACTGTCTGTGGCCTGCAAGTATCCTAGTTGAAGCCTTAGCTAAGGAAATAAACTGCGGGCTATACCCAATGGTCCAGTTTCTTGTTCTCAGTCACGCCACTGACATCATTGGGTATACAGACAGCATGATACTTGCCTACCTATTGCAGTCCTCCCAACTCAGGGGGCTGCATGGGTGCACCAGAGAGCACAATTTGAGAAGATTTTTAAAGACTGGACAAGTATAGCACAATCTGGCTAAAATGCTTAACCGTGAGGGCCTGTGCTTTGATTATTCTGCACCCCTGTAATGCCAATAGGTGATAATGCAACAGGGATGCAAGTTAGGGCAATCCTGCCAGTAACCCCAGCTTGTGCAGGGGTTGCACCATCCCCTGGCTAGGGGAGGCATAAACAGCTTCCCCTTGCCTCTACCACTGGCACCAGCACAGGGACAAATCTGCCCCAATGAACTGAAGTACAAAGGAGTTACAGTAACACGGTTATCAATTCTGACTTTTGCTAGAATTGTGGCAAGTTCTTGCGAGTGCCAAACTGCAAACTCTGCTGTGCAGTGTTGTTTCACTACAATTTTGATATTTGTGCTAATGCACAAGTGACCTATTGAGAGACAAAAGAAGAGGAAGGCTGGTTTAGGGTTTGTGCCTATTTTAAAAAAAACAACAACATTTCACTCTGGACAGAATTTAATTTTACTGTTATAACGAGTTACCTGTTTGAAACCATGCAGGTTTAAGCAATAGAACTTTGTTTCTCTCTGGCCTCATCTCAGCCAGTATACTGGCAAACTGTAGGCCACTGGCCTCTAACAAAGGTCTGTCTTCATCCCGCACATAATGAAAATGGCAAACTGGAAACAAACTAAGTGTCAGGCCAACTTGGCTGCAGTAACAATACTGAATCCCCATAGCCTGCCAGCCCTTCTAGTTCATTAACCAAAGCTCAGTTAATGGGGCATTCTGCCACCTAGTTTGCTCCCAGGGCAGTGTCTCTGGGATGCTGTATTCCAAAAGCCACCTTATTATAGAGAGCAGCTCAGTGTCCATTGCTGTTTGCCTGCCTGTAAGAACGATTTATACTGTTGAACAATGCAAGGGCCTCACTGATCTTCCTCTGAGGCTGAACAAAAACAGCAAGTGCAATTGAAGGGAAGAGGCACTAACCTTCTTGCAGCAATTTTAAGGCTCTGAGAGCGGTTGTACCACCTGTTCCCATCTAACCGCAGCCAAAAGGACAATCTAATTAGATGTAGAGATATTGGCCCAGATTCTCAGCTGAACCCAGGACCCACTGGGCCCAGCTGAGGAGTTTGGGAGCACAAAGGAGCCAGATCCTAAGACCAGTTCTACATTGCTCTAAACTATGCTAAGAAGAGAGGAATTGACATATTGGGTCCATAGATTCTTCAGGGCGCAAGTAAGAATCCCTGGTGCAGGGAAAGGCTCTGGTAGCGGGGCGGCACGGCTGGGGCAAGTCCAGAGCTGGGTAGGGTATATACCCCAAAGTTCTGTGTGTTTTCACTCTGCTCGCCACAGCGGGGCATCACCGTCTATACTGCTATTTACACCCAGGCCAGGGAGATGTGCAGCGTATGTATTCTCCACACTGTAAGTGTGGACACAGTCACACTTAGAGATTGGCTTAAGCCCTGAAGCAGGAGGTTTAATATCCCTTCTGAAACGTGCGTTAACATTAGCTCCTGTAACTCGGGACCTTTTTGTTATCCATATAAATGTCTAACCCCTTTTAAATTTTGCTAAGTCCTTGGCCTCAATGACTTCCCGTGGCAGAGATTTCCACAGTCTAATCACATGCTGTGTGGTAAAGTATTTCCTTTTCATTCCTCAAGGGGCTGCTCTGATGTTGGTCAGCTGGCTTTGGTTCCCAGGGCAACCTGTATGCCAGCCAAGAGTAGAGGCCGAGCACTAGCACTGTGGCTCCATAGCCCCAAGATCATGGGCTGCTTGGGGAAGAGCTGGCTGAAAGAGGCTGGTGACTTTCTGGCTGCAGCATACTTCCAAAGGGGCCAAATGAAGGAAGAAGGTCTGAGGTATTTTTAAGGCTCCTGTTACTGCAGTATCTAACCACCTCCAAACCTTGAGTGATTTCTTCCCTATGTGAGATAGGGAAGTACTCTTATCCTCATTGTACAAATGCCAAACTGGGACACAGAAAGGCTAAGTGACTTGCCCAAGGTCACACAGGACATCTGGGGTCAAGCAGGGGCTTGAATTCAGGCCTCCCAAGCTCCCACCTACTGCCTTAACTGCCCGACCATCCTTCCTTTCTATTTTGCCCAATAACTAAAATCAGGGGCATGGCATGTTTAGAGGAAGACTGTGCAATGGGCCACATGTCTGTCTGGCACATGGTCCTGTTTTGGAATCTGTGGACATGTACTCTATGGGTGCAAAAACCGCAAGTGGAAAGCCGGGGGCTGAAAATGAGAGAGAGAGAGAGAGAGCGAGCGCGCGCCCAGTTCAGAAACATTATTCTGTCTTGTGCTGTCCTGTTAACTCCTGTTCCAGTCCATTCTACAGCAGCACTGCTCCCAAAACACTCAATCCATTTTCATACCGCTTCTTCCCATACCAAACAACTCCTCCCTCTTCTGGGAACCGGGGTGGGGCAGATCCTAATTGCATCCATGGATACTTCAGTTCGTTAGGCATTTTAGCCCCTTGCCCTCCCACAAAGTTATTTTCCTCACACTTAACATTTTTTAATTACTTGTTCGTGATCCCAGTTTGTCGTTGGCTTCCTGCGACAAACAGCGCTGCCGTGGTTATGAATCTGAAATAATGGCTGTTTGCAGCCAACCAGCAGGGAAATACCAGGCTGATGATACAGTGCTGAGACACGGAAATCAGCTCTGTGCAGGGATAAGGCTGTAAAATAAGCTCCACTAGGAACAAAACTACCTGTGTATTATCATATAAAAATCAAATCACTTCATTCCCATCCTCCCCAGCTCCTGCCACGGACGCACAGAATGTCCATGAAAGCCAAACGAAACCAGACAGTTACCGGTACTGCTAGATAACCCCAATGAATTGGTCACCATGGAAACCTGCTTCGGGAGAAGGGATAGTAGTTGCACAAATAGAGAACATCAATACTCACTCCATTGCTGGGGAGGGGCTTTCCTCCTCAGTGGCAAGTGTGTGACGGGCTGCGGTGCTCTTCACTTGGTTGCTCTTCAGTTGTTTTAGCACAATCCTTTTTGTTGTTTGCAAGATGGAGCTGTGAGCTTTCTTCTCTCTCTCTCTCCTTTCCCTTTCTGATTTCTGCCTCCCCTCTGGAGTGTGTGAAGAGTTAAGGATGTCTCAGCACAGCCTGCAAATAAAAGGGGAAGCAATTGGATAATGCTCTTTCTTGGAAACTCTTAACATCCCCAACCCTTGCTTTTTCAGGGGGGTACCTACATCACTCTGTCAGGCACACATTGCAGTGATGCAAGGTCAGAAGAAAGAAACGCAGCACTTAAAAACCAGATACCAAGTTGTTTTATACCCTTATGCTACATACACAGATTTGTATGCACAAGTAGTACCTAAACTGCATTCCCTAAAGTCTGTTTGAGGATTGCAGTATAAATGCCCATTCACATGCTTCTCTATCTTAAGTACTTATCTGACCCCGCCCCATTACTATAGATTCTGAGAACCTCACAATCTCTAATGTATCTATCTTCACAACAAGCCTGTGAGGTAGGTGTGACATTCTATACCTTGGGGGAGCGTGCTGTAACCCCCATGTTCCTCATTTTCATATCATTGTGATCTTGCGTATAAAGCATGCCTTGTAAGGTATCAGGGGAAAGGTTATGATCTGCTGAAAGTAACTTCTCTATCCATATATGTGTATCGTTAATGCATATGAAGTTATGAGAATCGTGCAGTATGGTTGTCACTAAAATATGCTGCAAGTTGGGGGAAATCAGCCAGATATTAGCACCCCAGAGGTAACAGCAAGGAAAGTAACCAACGCCCAGGCAGGGCATCAAACAACCCATCAACAGCCATTGTCCAGCAAGGGAGCGTGTAGCAGGGTCCCCACAGGGCTCTCCTGCCCCGCTGGGCTGAGAAAGTCACACAGAGACTTTTTGGGGCAGTGCTCACCTGGTGCTTTTATTTTCAGGCTGTACTCCCACCACCTTTCCACCATACAAGTAGTCCCCTTCTTGCAGTCCTCCGGCAGAAGAGACGGGGCAAGCACTCTCGCTCTCTCTGCTTCCTCTCACTGCCTTGCCTCTACTGCAGCTTCCCTCTGTCCAGCTTCCTTTCCCTGGAGCTCTTATCCAGCCCCAGCCGGATGAGGCAGCAGCTGTTCAAGTTTCCCCAATCAGGGCCAGGTGGTCTACCCAGCTCCATTTCACCTCCCTTAATTGGAGCTGGAGTGAGAGGGTTGGCTAAGCAGTTTTCTGCTTAGCACCCTGTCACAGAGCTACATGACTCACCTGCATGAGGCCACACCAGGGGAATTGCTCAACCTTGCTTGGAGAGACTCAGTAATGCTCACCTGACTCTGGAGGGAGGGGGGGCGTGGCAAAGCCAAGGGGGAGGAACGGACATGATAAAAGGAAGAGATGTTTGCCAAGCTCTTCCTCTCTTCCACCTACATCTACAGATACCACCACCAAGCGACTGAAGCGCTGATCAAAGGGGAGAGCGTGGCTGAAGGGCAGCCAGCCAGCCTGTAGTGAGAAGCATCTAAGTTTGTAAGGGCATTGAAAGTGTTCAGATCAGCTTAGAATGCATTTTGCTTTTCTTTCATTTGACCAAACCTGACTTGTTATGCTTTGACTTATAATAATTTAAGATCTATCTTTACAGTTAATAAATCTGTTTGTTTATTCTACCTGAAGCAGTGCATTTGGTTTGAAGTGTCTCGGAGGTGCCCCTTGGGATAACAAGCCTGGTACATATCAATTTCTTTGTTAAATTGATGAACTCATATAAGCTTGCAGTGTCCAGCGGGCATAACTGGACACTGCAAGACGGAGGTTCCTAGGGTTGTGTCTGGAACCAGAGATATTGGCTAGTGTCATTTGCTTGCAAGTAGCTGGCAGCAGCAGCTTACATGCCAGAGGCTGGTGCGTGAACAGCCCAGGAGTAGGGGGGTTCTCACAGCAGAGCAGGGTAAGGCTGGCTCCCAGAATCAAGGATTGGAGTGGTCTAGCAGATCACCGATCCGGATAACACCAGAGGGGAATGTCACAGTAGGGAAGTGCTATTATTCCCATTTTATAGATGGGGGAACTGAGGCTTAGAGAGAGTAAGACCCCAGTCCTCAAAGGTATTTAGGCACCTAATGCCTACTGAAATTAATGGGAGTTAGGCACCTTGACACCTTTGAGGATCTAAGTGACTTGCCCAAGGTGGAGTAGGGAATTGAAACCAGCTCCCCCAAATACCGGGCTAGCACCCCAACCACTGGACCTTTCTTCCTCTCTTTAAGTGTGCATGGTTAAGCATGAACATAAGTACATTCCTGATTCATGGCCTTGAGAATTTTGTCCTTGATTCTGATTACTTGAGTTGTCCACCCATTATCATCAGTAGAAAAGACAAGTAATGTCATTTCATTGTGTCTATTCTTGTCTTGTGACAACCTCCACATGTCCCCAATCATCGTGATTACTGATTAGAGATCAGATCAAACCCCAGATCTGAACAACCCTGAACTTTGGGGAAAGTTTAAATCCAGAACCCAAATTTGGTCCCCTCTGACTTCTAAACATATTATTCTGATCTAACTGAGGAGCCACATACAATGTCTCTGGGAAATCACAGACAGAGTTTATATTATGGCATCAGGGATCGTGGTGACTTGAAGAGACAGGATGACAGGGTCGTTTCTGGAAAGTTATTCCTATGAACACTGAGCAAATACATAACCTACCAGCTTTGATACACTATGACTTTGCTAACTAAAGACCCTTCCATAATTAAAAAAATTACCCTATTGTACAGCACTTGCTGCACTCTCACTATTATATGAGGCAATGGTTTGAAGCATTTACTACAGCCTACTGAGTCCTTTTTGATGCGAAAGGGCTGGTCTGATTTTTGCTCTCTGTTGCATAAAGGAGTAAAGACAGACTAACTTCTGTGAAGTCAATGGATTTAAATGAGTGTAACCGAGCAGACTTGGCTCCCGGTTGTGACTTTTTAGAAGTCATGTTTTTCATGCTCTTTCTCCTGCTTGGATTTGGGAATGGGTGAACAGTGGTTTGGCAGCAGAACTTTGAGAAGTATCTGGGAGTTGTGGCATGAGTCAGCAATGGGATGCTGTTGCAAAAAAAGCAAATGCAATTTTAGGTTGCATTAGCAGAGACATAGTATGCAAGTCACAGGAGACGATAGTACTGCTCTACTCAGAGCTGGTTAGGCCTCAGCTGGAGAACTGTGTCCAGTTTGGGTCACCAATGTCCAGAAAGGATGTAGAGAACCTGGAAAGGATCCAGAGGCAAGCGACAAAGATGAGCAAAGGCTTGGAATGCAGCCCTAGGAGCAAAGGCTGAAGGAACTGGGTATGTTTAGTTTGGAAAAGAGGAGATTAAGGGGGAACATGATAGCAGTCTTCAAATAACTGAAAGGCTGCCATAAAAAGATGGAGAAAAGTTGTTCTATCTTGCCACAGAGGGCAGGACAAGAGGCAGTGGCTTCAAACTACAGTATATCAGATTTAGATTAAATCACAGGAAAAACTTCCTAACGGTAAGAACAGTAGGACAATGGAACAGATGCCTAGGGAGACTGTGGAAGCTCCTTCAATGGAAGTTTTCAAAAGGAGGCTGGATTGCCATCTGTCTTGGGTGGTTTAGATCCAACAAATCCTGCATCTTGGCAGGGGGTTAGACGAGATGACCCTCGCGGTCCCTTCTAATGGTATGATTCTACAATGTATGTAGGTTTCAACCCAACATGGATTATTAGGGTCCATGTGCGCTATGTGTCTGCCCAGCAGGGCCGGCTTTAGGCCAATTCCACCAATTCCCCTGAATCGGGCCCCGCGCCTAAGAGGGCCCCGCGCCCGGTGGCAGAGCCGCCGGGGTGGGGGCAAGTGGCCGAGAATCCCTTCCCTGGCTAGAGGCTCCTTTTTAATTTTTACTAACCCGGCAGCGCTCCGGATCTTCAGCGGCACTTCGGCGGCGGGTCCTTCACTCGCTCCGGGTCTTCGGCAGCACTTCAGTGGCAGGTCCTTCAGTGCCACCGAAGACCCGGAGCGAGTGAAGGCCCCACCGCCGAAGACTAGGAGCGCCGCCCGGTGAGTACAAACCCCATGTGTTTGTTTACGTGGTTCTTTTTTTTAGTCATCCCTGCTGGGGCCCCGTCAAAACTGTTTGAATCGGGCCCCGCACTTCCTAAAGCCGGCCCTGCTGCCCAGGCATGTATTTATATTGAGTTCAACACTGTGTTCTTTCACAAGCATGCAGGATCTTCCTTTGTGTCGGGCTGGACATCCAAATGGTAGTCTGTCACTAAAGGAAACTATCATAAAGCAAAGCATGCATTCCACACTCCATTCTCTCTCATGTGAAGAGAATCATTCTGTTAGCTTCCCTAAAGCTGCTGATCTTTGGCCTCTGCTGTCATTGGATGGTAGGGTACACACCTGTGTCTGGTGACAGGTGTGTACAAAATCTTGGAGTATTTAAAGCTCTAGATTCATGGGAAACGAGTGTCTTAATGCCCTGTTGCTGCCATGACACATGCCGAAATAGCTGCCTGCTCCCACAGCTTCTGGCCCTGCTGAACGTACACCCTCTCAGGTTAAGAGACACAGGCTTGCAACCTCCCCAAACACCCTGCCCTGTGGAGTGTCCTCCTTTGGGAGGCACAAAATATCGTAACCCTATCCTGTAGGTGTCCCAACTTTTTCTTAAAACGGGCAAATTGTCCTGTTTTTTTTTTTTGTCTCCCCCGCATCAGTACTGGCGGGTCTGCTGCTGGCCAGATCCCTGCTCACCAGCCACCCACCCACCAGCAGTGATTGGGGGGGGATCCAGTGGCCAACAATGGGGGTGAGTGTGCAAGGCTGGTGGTGGGGTAAAGATGCAGCACGCAGGGCCAGTTGTTCCCCCTGCAGATCTGTCAGCACAGCCCCCATTGCATGCCGGCTCTTGGCCAGCAGGGCCCCGCCCCCCCTTCCCGTTTCCAGACAGCACTGGCTGCGCACTGCAAGCCGCAGTGGCTAGTGAGTTTGGGCAGGTGCCAGACGGTGGCCAGTTACGTGTCACCTCTACTGCCCACCCATCGGCCCTTTACGTGCTCCCCCTCTCACTGTCCTCTTCCTGCTTTGCCCTTTTGGCTGCCTGCTCCTCCATATCCCCTCCCCCAGGCAGGGCACATCCCACTCCCAGAGCTGTGCAGAGAACCAGTCCCTGGTCAGCTCAGCTCACCAACAGCCTGGCCAGCTGCCTCCTTCCTTCCCCCACTGCCTCAGGTTGGGCCGGCATCCCAGGAAAGCCCACCATCCTCCGGCCTGGGGCACTGGCCAGGAGGAGCAGAGCCCTGCATGTGCCAAAGCCCCACACAGCGCTGGCACGGGGAGGCCTCTCTGCCCCTCTGCCCCTCAGCTAAGCTCTGGAGTGGCGAGGGGAAAGCAGTTTCCAATCCGTTCCCACCCTGACCCTGTAGGCTCCACAGCAGCTCTGGGGCAGGGGCTTAGTACCCTCTTCACCCATCTCCCCCCTGTCCTGGGTCCTGCTCCACCCTCTAGACACCCTCCCCTGCTGAGCCACCTCTCTGGCTAGGTTCACTTAAGCCCCCGCAGTCAGGTTCCCTGGGCCCTGGCGCACAATGCATCCTTAGGGCTTAACCCCTTCCTGCCCGCGCTGTAGCCAGAGGTGGCTGGGTTATGTCGGTGGCCATCAGCAACCTGGAAGTGTTAGCTGCCTTTCAACACTGTGTGGGCAGGAACGGACAAGCTGCTTCCAGCCACATGGGGGGGAGAGGAAGGGGGGGAAAAAGAGATGAGCTCTGCAAAGACATGGGCCAGGTCATCCCTCCCCCCCCCCACTCCTGCAGCTGGAAGCAGCTCCTCTCCCGCACAGTGCCAAAAGGCTGCTGCTGGCCACATTCTGGTGTGAACCCTGGCAGAAATCAGGGCGGGTGGGTGCATGTGAACCTGCATGGCCTTCCTCAACCTGTTGCCTCGGGGAAAACGTGGCACCAGGAGAGGCGGGTCCATTTCAGAGGCCCAGCCAGGCACGGAGTGCAGAGAGCAGGCAGGGTCAGGTCGGTCAGTCAGTCACCTGCTGTGAGAGAGGGGTACAGAGGTGTGTGTGTGTGACCCCTCCCCATGTGAACCCTATAGCCTTAAAGATAAGAAGGTGTAAATAAAAAGAATCCAACTCTGTAGTATTTCTTTTTAACAGGGGCTCAGTCAACTTGATGTTAATTTGAATGTCTGTACTGCATAGTTCTGATTGATTGCCATTGAACTCGCTCGAATATGAGTAATTTTACCAGGTGTCCCATATTCAGCATAGGCAAATATGGTCACCCTAGTTCTATACACGATGCAGATTACTTCCCCTCGTTCTCTGGCTCACCTGTGCTGGTCAGCATGTTGAGAGGGAAGAGATGCAGGAAATCTGCCTGCCCACTCCTCACTCAGAGCTAGGGAGGGAGAGTTTCAGCTCCATCTTTGATGCCCCCCTCCCTGACCCACTGCCCCTGTGCTCAAGCCAGGGAATAAGGAGGCATCTCATATCTCCCTCTTCCTTTGTGCAGGTGCATGAGACAACTCATGATTGACCCCCTAAGGAGGTTTATGACTCATGGGGCCTCTTTGCAATGGTTTCTGCAACATTCTTTCCTATGTACCTTGCATTAAGAGGCAGTTAATCAGTGTCACTGTAATAACAGAAGCTTTCTGCCTTTCCAAAAACAAACACACCCTACTTCAGTGGTTAGATAGTGGCTACTTACTGTGGGGTGTGATTGAATGAGATAGAGAGCACATTGTTCAGACTCTCCAGGGCTCACACAATGATTTGTCTGACACTGAAGAGCTGTTGACTTCTTTTCATAAAGTATAGGTGACTGGTGCAGATTCTTAAATCCTTGAATTAGGGGAAGAAAGTGAATGGATATCTGTGTTGGAGAGAAAGGGGGGAGGTGAGTAGGAAGCCAAGAGAATGAACTGACAATATTTGGTGCTTTAGCTGCACAGTTTCATGGGTTTTAAAATAAACATCAGTTGACTCTTTCTGGGCTGTTGATCTCTGTAGCACGGAAGGCACTCACCCCCATGGCCCCTCCTGCTGGTCAGTCCAGGAATTAGCTCATTCCAGCCTCAGTGCACCAGCTGGTGTCTCCCTCCTGGTACCTGCTTCCTTGTCAATCTCTACCACTGTACTTCAGGCCCCATGTCCCTCCTGGCCCACTCTGGGGTACTGCCCCACAGCAGTGCCCCCACACTCAGGGTCCTCCCCAGGGAACCCCAATCCCCTAAATCCACCTCAGTGACTCCCTGCCAGTCTTCATCTAGCCCCTCCCTCAGGGGCAAACTGCAGTCTGAAATGGCCACTCATCATTGCCTAGGGAATCGGACCTGTTGCCTCTGCCTCCCCTTGCTGCTTCCCCACAGCCCTAGTACCTCCTCTGGCCCTGACAGCAAGGCCTCTGCCTGGGGGTTTGCCAGGCTGGAGCTTCCCCAGCACTGCACTAGATAAAGTACCTTTTTCCTCTTTCAGGCAGCCAGATCACTCTCTCTCTCTAAGGCTGGAGAGAGACTGACTACACTACCTGCTCTGCCCTCTTTTATACCGGCTTGGCTAGCTCTGATTGGCTGCCTCCAGCCTCTTCCTGACTGGCTCTCAGCCCCAGTCCTCTCCCAGGGCTGGCTTTTAACCCTTTCTGAGCTGGAGTGGGGTGACCACCCCGCTACAATCTCTCAACACCTCATGTAGACAACACGCAGTCTGTATGCAGACAACACTCTCAGGAAAGCTTTGTCTGCATAGGACTGCAGGATCGGACCCCAAATGTTCATATTAGAATACAGTGCTTTCTATTTAATTCAGTTACTGAATAATTCAATCTGAATCTCAGGCAGTGAATCAATTGTATTTAAAAACAACACAACTTCTGCTCTTGGTTCCAATCACTTTTGATTGTGTTCGGCAGGTATGACAGATAATCTGATTATTATCCATAAAAAAACTCCCATTTAGTCTAAAAGGAATTGGCCGGTGCTGCCCCCACCCTCCTTGCTCCCCTTCCAAAGACATACTCAGCACCTGCTGGCAGCAAAGAGACCGACTGGCATCTCTAGCATATTGATCAGCTATAAAATGTATGTGAAACTATAGAAGCTCATTTGCCATGAATGTAGAATAAAATTATTATTAGAATAAACGGGCATGGCTAACATAGGCAACCTAACTGCAGGAGGCAGATTGTATTACAGTTATTACAACGGTGAACAAAATATGTAGCTATTGGGATTTTCATGTATTACCTTTAATTTATGGGGGGAGATTGGGTTCTTGTTTATATATACACCATATAAGGAAGGAGAAACAGGGTGCAAAGAATATATGACTGGTATGTGGATATTATGTGTTAGTCTAATGTTGAAAAGCTTACCAAAATAGTTAAAAAAAAGAATGGGACATTCCCCAGGAGAATAAAGCACTCAAACATAGGCAAGTCTGATGCAGGGGAAGGAATCGTGGGTAAGTGTGTAAAAATATTTCCCATTACAATGATGTACTGATGGTGCCCCCAAATTTAGCAGGACGCAGGTATAGATTTTTCATTAATTTACTCGTACTAGAAGAGGTAGCGGCAAAATAGAGAGAGGTAGCATTGCTATCTGCTTTTCATTCCCCTCTAGAGTTAGGCGGGGGATGCAGGGGGCATATGGCACTTTTTTTTTTTTTTTAAATGTATACAGGGATGTCCCTTGAACTTCCATGTAGTTAGTCTGTAATCCTGCCCTGAAGGGTTCTAGGGATGGCGGCCTTATTCCTTCCTCCAAGGTGGGACACTCTCCCATGCTATTGGCAATAACTTTGGCAAAGCACCATTGCAGTAAACAGGCTAACGGCGTACAGGCCTGGGTAGCTTCAGGACATCAGCAGCAGCTAGGCTCTCTATGCCTTTGTTACCCTCAGGAGTGAGATAGCAGCTAAAAATCACCACCGCCTGTGGAAAATAGTGCTGGTATTCAGTACCACTGCCCTCTACTCAGTTTCATGTAACCGAGCAATTCCCTCCTCATTTCCCTCACCCCTAGTGGGGTCTTGTGACTATTTTTTGTGTATGTTTTGCCTTTTTTTTAAAAAGAGGAAATGGAAGTTTTGCATGCCAATATTTGCATGTTTTTCATTCCAAACCCACCAGTGCTCAAAAGTGGACCCAATTTTATTTAGCTGTGAGCAAAAATTTGCCTTTTTCCACTCATAGGGCTAAAAACGTTATGAGGATGTGTAGCTCAATGCTTGTACTGGACACCTGCATTGGCACAACAGACATACCTCATCGATAGTCCACAAAATGAAAATTCTCAATGGGCTTTGATCCAACATACAATAGCACAGGACTTAGAGGAAGCCTTTATGGTCTATCATGTTAAGAGTTCATGTTTTAATGACATTATAACATTAGACTGAATGGGAAAGGATATCATCTCATTACAAGCTAGAGCACTCACACAACCCTGCCATGGCAGATCAGCTCAATGCCATGGGCAACTCGTCTGTAAAATAGGCCCAATTCATCCCCAGTGCAGATAAAACCGGTGCAGGGAATGCAAACTCCCAGAGAATCCCCTTTGTTTCACTGGGTGTGTGGGGTTCTCTCTCTCCTAGGGTACGAGCATGGGTTTCAATTCCCAATACTTGTGGGTCTCGGGGAATCCAGACCAGACCAGGGCCATCCATGTGGCCTCCACACTGCCTCTGCAGCCACTCCTCAAATTGGCCCATTGCTTGAGGCTCTGCTGCTGTGACTTGGGGGCATGATGTAAACTGGAGGAATGACTTAGTGGGGTAAGAGCCACAGTCTGCAAGGGCTTTTCCTCGGCAATTCACATTCCTACTAAGAAAGTAATCTATGCTATCACAACCAGAAAGAAAACACAACCAACCCCTAGCTGCAGGTCCAACACTGACCTACTGCTTCATGCTAGCAATCTAGCCTGGCCTTACGAAAGAGGATTTACCCTCTCTGTCTAAGCATCCACTCTTACATCATGAGACAGAAGAGTCCCCTCCTTATTCATGAGACACCGGATCATCCCCCTTTTCCCTGCAACAGCAAAGTTCCTCCAAACTAAACCTCCACATGTGGCTTAGTGAAGCACACTACTCCCCAACCCACTTCTTCCCATGCACACACCTTCAGAGCACAGGGCCTGAGCAAAGGGACAAATGATGCTAGAGAGGGGTACTGCCTCTTTCTGCCCATCCCGGAAGGGAATCCACAGGGCGTGGGGGCCTTAATTTACCCAAAGGGCCTTTCTATAAAGTGAATAAGAACTTCAGGACTGGGCCCCTACAGCTGTGTGGAAAACAATACTTCAGCTGACAAAACCAGCGACCAATGTTTCATCCTCAAGTTGTGCCCGTTACGGTAGTTATGGAGGTGATTTCAACAAGTAACTGTAATTTCTACCTGTGAACTCTCTTCCTTATCCTGTGGAAGAAACATGCAACCTCAAGCCTTTTAGGTTTTGTAGGCCCGAGCCAGAGGAAAATATAAGCCAGCACCAAAACTTATTAGGGATCTTCTCACCTGTGGTTGTGATCATTACCCAATATGTAAGCAATCTGGTCTGTTTGGAGGCCCTTGACTCTAGTCTGCTAATGGGATGCCCAGAGAACCTGGTGGCAGGTCTGGGATGGAGCCAGGGACTTAGGTAGGGTTGCCAACATTCTAGTCACACCAAACTGAACCCCCTAACTTCACTCCTTCGCTGAGACCCCACCCCTTCCCCAAGGTCCTGCCCCCATTACTACATTCTCCCTCCTTCGGTGGCTCGTTCTCCCCCACCCTCACTCACTTTCACTGGGCTGGGGCAGCGGGTTGGAGTGTGGGAGGGGACTTTAGGATGGGGGGGGCCAAGGGATTTGGAGTGTGGGAGGGGGCTGCAGGTTGGGGTGCAGGAGGGGGTGAGGGCTCTGGGGTGTGGCTGGGGATGAGGGGTTCAGGCTGTGGGAGGGGGCTCTGGGCTGGGGAAGGGGGTTGGGGTACAAGGGGGGGGTGAGTGCTCTGGCCTGGGGATGCAGGCTCTGGGGTGGGGCTGAGGGGTTCAGGGTGTGGGAGGGGGCTCTGGGCTGGGGGATGGGGTTTGGGTGCAGGGCGTGAGAGCTCCAGCTGGAGGTGCGGGCTCTGGAGTGGGGCTGGGGATGAGGGGTTTGGGATGCAGGAGGGGGCTCTGGGTTTGGGGGCGACTCAGGGCTGGGGCAGGGGATTGGGGGTCAACAGCACAGTGCAGCTAAGGCAGGCTGCCTGTCCTGGCACTGCTCAGCGTGGTGCCAGCCAGGACAGGTAGGGACTAGCCTGCCTTAGCCCTGCAACACTGCTGACCAGATTTTTAACGACCTGGTCAGCGGTGCTGACCCGAGCTGCCAGGGTCCCTTTTTGACCAGGTGTGCTGGCTGAAAACCAGACACCTGGTCACCCTAGACTTAGGGTCTGAGCCAAAGCCCACTGAAGGAGTAGTCCAGTAGTCAGATGCACAGGTTACCATCTCCAGAAGCCAGCCATAGGAGGGAGAATTTTTAGATTGAAAATGACTTTACTAGCTTCTTAACACTGTTGTAAATTGGATTTCAGCTCAAGTCATGGAGCAAAATGCGACCACGTTTCTTCAGGATAAATTATAAATGTTTGTCCTAGGCCAAATTATGAAATTTCACAAAACATTGCTTATGTGTGGTGGTGAAGTGTAGAATTTAACCCAGTTCTGATTGCAGTTCATCGTGTGCAACTAGAAAATAAAGGGGTCAAAAGGGCTTCTTTTGATTCTGCAACAGAAGATCAGAAGTTCAATTCCCACACTGGATTTTGGACTCATACACAATGCGGACACTACTTCTTGGTTCAGGAAAGTTCTGGAACATTAAAGGTGCCATCTTTTGAATAAGATGTCAAAACAAGATCCCAGCTGCCCATTTCTGGTACAGTATGTGCCCAGATGATACCTAAAGATCTCATGCCACTTTAAAAAAAAAAAACAGATGGCAACCGCAGTGTTCTGGAGCACTTTCCTTCTCAACAAAATAGATCTGAATATCCCAGGCTGCTTGGGAACGCCTGTATTGTTAAGTGCATAATGGCTGATCCATTTGCAACAGGGCCTCCACTATTAATACTTAGTTTCCTTTCTTTGTGTACTAGCAAAGAACAAAACACTTTGTATAAAAGCAAATTCCATTCCGTTCTTAACCATGGGCTCAGTTCAGCACAGTACTTACGCTTAGGCTTAATTTTAAAATGAAGCACGTGTTTAACTGCTTTGAATAGGGATGGTCATACATGGAGAAACTTACTACAATTTTCTGAATCTCTAGAGTCTCTGCTCCAGGAATCTAGTCAGCATGGCAATATTTATCTCAGCAACATTTTACATGGAAAAACATTTTTGTTTGTTATACTTACACAATATGTGCATTATTCTCCTCTTTCAGTCTTAGATGCACAGCATCTCTCTTTTCAGTGCTTTTTAATGGAGATTAAAATGGCTTCACTAAAACCTCCCTAAGCAAAGCTAAACAATTTAAAACATATATTGCAAACTCATATCGTTTTATGGGAAACTACATCTCTTCTCAAACAGCAGATTTCTGCCCAAATCCTGCTAGCACTTTATGCACCTACTTAATTTTGCTCATGTGAATAGTCTCATTGACTTTAATGGGACAATTCCTGAGAGCAAAACTCAGCACACAGAATTATAGAAATGGAGGGCTGGAAGGGACCATCCTCCTCGGCCGAGGTCATTTAGTCCATCCTCCTATGCTGGGGCAGGACCAAATATACCTAGACCATCCCTGACAGATGGTTGTCTAACCTGTTCTTAAAAACCTCCAATGATGGGGACTCCACATGTTTCCTAGATAGCCCATTCCAGTATGTAACTATCCTTTATAGTTAAAAAGTTTTTCCTAATATTTAACCTAAATCTCTCTTGCATTCCTTTGCTGGATCAGACCATTGCGGAGTACTTGAAGTAGATTTTAAGGGGCAGGTCTTCAGCTGGTATAAAATGTCATAGTTCCACCTGAGGGTCAGCATTCTATCAGCCTAGGTACTTATCTAATCCTCACTACTGCAGTGTCCAAGCACCTTATCTTACCGTAAAAATGTATTTAAAAGGAGACAAACATTATTCTGTATTTTACTTGCCAGCTTCACAATGAGCAACACCAAGATCTCATTTATTTTTGTCTGTTGAGCAAGGAACATATATTGTAAAGCAATCCAGAAAAACCAAATCTATTCATTTGCCTGTTTTTAGCTCTTAGGACACAGGCACGTGTCATCTAGATGAGCAATAGGATGTATGTTGTGGCTTCAATAGACACCACCAGAGGACATCTGTGCCATCCTTCCAGAAAAGAAGCAAGGCAGTTTTGTTTCATTTCAGTCGATGCTGTGTGAGGGAATAATAGGGAAGCTTGGTACCAGTGACCAGGAGCCACCGGAGATGTTTTATTTGCTATGTCTTTGGGAAGTGGCTAGTGGGGTGGATTCTAGTTTTTATTTCTGCTCCTGCACAGATATGCATTGATTTTGTCATGTTGCTCTTGGTTTTATTAAGGGCTTCTTCTTCTCCCCCCGCCCAGAGCTGGGCCTGACTCCCACATCTCCACCCCCTCCACTTTCCCTGAACCATAGATCCCTATCCACACTTTGGCACATCTCTCGTTTTGATAGAATTTGTTGCTAGTATTACAAACAACTACAGTGTCCAAAAGCAACAGTCAGGATTGGGGGTCGCATTGTGCTGGGAACTATATATACACATATAGAAACAGAGCCTCCCTCCACAAAGATTTGATAGTCTAGCCGCATAATTACATATACCCCCACTCTGGCACCTCCGCAGTGGGTAAAAGGGCCAGATCAGCATAATGGAGTATTCCTTTGGCGCAGACACCATGGAGGCAGCTAGAAGGTTGTTCTCCATGGTACCCCCAAGCCCTGGTGTAAAGAATGTGCTGGGGTGGGGCCACAGTGCACATTGCTGTGGAGAATCTGGGGTACCATAGGGTAGCTGCTGTAACGTACAGGCCCCCAGGTCTATTGAAATTATGCTTGAGGTCTCTCCAACCCCCAGAGCAGGAAGGTGCAAGGGACCTTTAAAGATACCTCATCTGCCTCCCCTCCTCCCCAGGGCTGAGAGCTCTGTGCTGCACCTCCTGATCCATAGGCACAAGGAGGCCAAATTATGATGCAGTCTTTAATTTGGTAAATCTCCCAATTTAAAAAACGTTGAAAAAACGACAGTCAAAACATTTCATTTGGGTATTTCACAAATGAAAAATTCCAGTTTTTCAATCCAAAATAAATTTTATAGAAATTTAAGTCAGTTAGACTAAAAAAAGTTACAAAAAGGAAAAAAAGTTAAAATCAAAATGAAACATCTGGATTGACCTGAACAACAACCACCACCACCAATACCAGTTTTTCAAGTTTCGGAATATTTGAGATTTTTCACTTTTCTTCCTGATCTGAGATGGGAACAAATTTTCAACTCCCAAAAATATTTGAGGGACCCTTTCCCACCCAAAACTGTACGCTGGAGAACTAGATTCTATCTCTGCCTCATACATTGCGTGTGATGTTGGGCAAGTCATTTAAACATAACTTTTCACAGGTGGCTACTAATTATATTTTCTAAATTTTCTGGGTGCCCAATTTGAGACACCTGGGGCCAGATTTGTATATCTACTGAGAGCATGTCTACACTGCAATTAAACACCCACAGGTGGCCTGTGCCTCAGACTTAAGGGGCTATTTTACTGTGGTGTAGACATTTTGGTCAGGCTGCAGCCCAAGCTCTGGGACCCTATCACCTCATAGTTTTTAACTGCAGTGTAGACATACTCCGAGTGTTCACAGGTGCAACTGAAATAGATTGGAGCTGTATTACAAAGAATTCCATTGTTTCGATTGAGTGAAACCAAAATTCAGTCACATGCTAAAAAGTTCTATAAACATGCCTATGGCAATACACACTGAATGAGGAAGATAACAAGAAACACTTGTTACCCCATTCATTGAAAAAGGCAGCGGCCCTGTGGAAAAGATAGTCTGTGATCATCAGGGATCTGCGTTTTCTGTGATACCCCCCCCCCCCAAATTCTCCGATTTAAAAATAAAAGCATAAAAATCTATGTTTTTCCAAGATTAAAATGAAATCTGACAGCGGGAGCCCTGACACTTGGGATTGACAGCATCAATTTCCCATATTCCTGTGTGTGCTGGTGGCACAGAGTTCCACTGTACGTTTTTATTTTTTCACAAAATCTAAAAACTAAAGATTCTCTGTCAAAATGCAAATTCTGCATTTTTCCACAGCAAATGGATTTCTAGGATCACTGGTGATCATGTAATAAAAGACTATCATAATGCATAGCCACAAAGGAGCTGAACTAAAGTTGCATGGGCATTTCCTAACTTTTGAGTGCAGTGCTTGACTTTAGTCTTCTTTTAACCTATTTTCATTTTGTTAATTAAAACTAAAGAGTTTTTGATTTTTCAATATAGTTAGTGATTTTTTCCATCAGCAACTTTAGTTATAATGTTTGTGTCATAAATAGACATGTTTGATATACTGTTTCTTTAAATATATTGAAATCATTTATTTTCATTTTCAACGTGAAATTTTTGAAAATCCATTCTTTTAGAAAAATTGAAATACATTTTTTTCAAAACACTCATCTGATTAAGGGGCTAGTCGAAAAGTAACAAACTGATTTTAAAAAGTGATAAAGGGCAAAACAATGAAAACCAAAAATGGGGGAAAATTCCTTCTCCCCGCCTCATTTTGCTACTGTGTAGCTTTGGATTAGTCACCTTAGGGTATGTCTACACTACCCACTGGATTGGCGGGCAGCGATCGATTCTGCGGGGATCAATTTATCGTGTCTAAACTAGACACGATAAATCAACCCCCGGACCCTTTCCCGTCAACTCCTGTACTCCAGCGCTGCAAGAGGTGCAAGCAGAATTGACAGGGGAGCGGCAGCAGTCAACTCACCGCGGTGAAGACACAAGGGTAAGTCGATCGAAGTATGTCGACTTCAGCTACCAGGGTTAAGTTATATAGTGCAATTTTGTTTGGAAATATATTTCAAAATTGTATCAAATTCTCTCTCTCCCCCACACACAAATCCCAATCATTTTATTTGCAAATATAAAGAAGATAAATGATAAAAAAGTAAATGAAATAAAAGTTGGCACAAAATGGAAAATTATAAAAATACTGATAATTCACCATTAAAAAAATCAATTTACATAAAAAAAGATTTTTAAACAAAAAATTTTGAAAATTTTTGGACCAGGTGTAGAATAGAGAGACAGACAGACATCATATATTACAAATATGTTTGTTGTCTTGAGGGAGTAAAAGAACCTCATTTTCTCTTTACTGTGGCTGCCAGTAATATGGGGATTCCTACAATAGGCTGCAGTATGGGATTTGTTTTGTAAATGGGGAGAAATGAGCATAGTTGTATTTTATCTTTAAGAACCTCGTTTTGCAAACAATTTTCCCTAAATCGCCTCTTGGCTCCTCCACCTTAGTCCAGACAGGGCTGCACAGTTTGGTTGTTTCTATTCCACACTACACACAGTGAGAGGACATTCTTTGCAAGAAAAGATTATTACTACATCAAACCCGATTAAAGTGGAAAATGATCCATAATCCACAATGGGAAGCCCAGGGAGGGATTACTAGATTTCCCTGTCTCTGAACTGAATTTGTTATTGTGCATGAACCCGTTAGAGGTTATGAAAAACTGTATAAAATCATCACAAAGGGCCACATACCATAGAGTTTCGATACAGCAGCTGAAGAGGGAAGCATATATCAAGAGGGGACAACATCATTGGACCTAAATGTTTACTGGGTCGTTTCAGTAGCAACAGGTATTGGCTGGCGTACTGAAAGGCCTTCAGCCTAACAACATGGTAATTTAGGTATTTCTCAGTTTCAGGATATGAATTCAGCTTTATTATTTCCAAATGTCATGAACCCAGCCTTGTATAAATAGAGTCCAATGTGAAAACAAAGTCCTTAGCAGCAGTATTTTTTTCCCTTAAACATATAATCTAGGTCATCACAAAGAATGGATCCTGTTGAGGGAAACTGATTTTCAGACTCGCCTTCAAATGAGCCAATTACACTTGGACCCAATGTTTTTCTTAACCAAAGAAACCTTATCACAATTACCCAAATTGCAGACCCACCAAAGTCAGTGGCAAAAGTCCCATTAACTTCAGTGGGGCAAATTTGGGCCATATAATCCGAGTTTCACTATAACAGGAGATGCCTGGCAAAATATTTTTTCCTTTTAATCTCAATGAGTTTTAGACAGAGCTGACAGCTGGTAGAAATTTTTCAAAGAAATGTTTTTGATGAAAAATGGTGGATTTTTTAAAATCATTTATTTTGCAAGAAACGGAAGATATTGTCAAAATATTTCAATTTCCATGAAAAAAGGTCTTTTTAAAATTTTTTGAAAGATTTCATCAAAAACAGTATCAAAATGGTTATTGAAATTTGTTGTTTACTACAAACCAAAACTAGGATTGTAATGAGCACTGCCAGCTGCAAAGAGACCATTTATTTTCACTTCTTATTGGAAGCAGCTGTAGCAAGACTGCGAGTTGGGGATTCTTCTTGTAGGTGGCAAATTGTCCTCTCCTTCTCTGATTGCTGAGCAGATGGAGAAGGCGATGAAGGTCATCCTAGACTATGGCACTCAACATGCAGTTTAACTCTGGGTATGTCTACGTAGCAACTAGACACCTGCAGCTGGCCTGTGACAGCCAACTTGGGCTCGCAGGGCTGTTTCATTGCTATCCAGACATCTGCACTCAGGCTGGAGCCCAGGCTCTAGGGCCATGCAAGGTGGAAGGTCCCAGAGCTCACGCTCCAGTCTACGGAGCAATGAAACAGCTCCACAGCCTGAGCCCCACGAGCCTGAGTCGGCTGGCACAGGCCAGCCACGGGTTTTTCTTTGCTGTGTAAACTTACACAGTGACTATGTGTAAAAATGCTTCCTTTGTACTCTGCAGATCTTCCCCTGTGTGCATTAGAGTCATCGTGTCTGCTGACTTTAACAACACAAATCCTGCAGAGCCAGCTCAGCTAAGAGAGAGTGAGCTGTGGATTCTACTCCTGGAGCAGCAGCAAGTTCCAGTTTTATCTGTGCAAATCCACTGAAGACCATTGGGTCTATGTAAGGGCATGTCTACACTACAAAATAAAGTCAAGTCAACTTTATGTAATTCGACCTCGAGCTTCTGAATTAATTATGTCAATTGTGCATGACTACAACATGCTCATTCATAGAAGATTAGGGTTGGAAGAGATCTCCAGAAGTCATCTAGTCCAATCCCCTGCACAACGCAGGACCAACACCAACTAAATCATCCCAGCCAGGGCTTTGTCAAGCCAGGACTTAAAAACCTCTAAGGATGGAGATTCCATCACCTCCTTAGGTAAGCCATTCCAGTGCTTCACCACCCTCCTAGTGAAATAGTGTTTCCTAATATCCAACCTAGACCATCCCCACTGCAACTTGAGACCATTGCTCCTTGTTCTGTCATCTGCCACCACTGAGAACAGCCAAGTTCCATCCTCTTTGGAACCCCCTTCAGGTAGTTGAAGGCTGCTATCAAATCCCCCCTCACTCTTCTCTTCTGCAGACTAAATAAGCCCAGTTCCCTCATCCTCTTAAAAGTCATGTGCCCCAGTGCCCTGATCATTTTCGTTGCCCTCCACTGGACTCTCTCCAATTTGTCCACATCCTTTCTGTAGTGGGGGGCCCAAAACTGGACGCAGTACTCCAGATGTGGCTTTACCAGTGCCGAATAGAGGGGAATAATCACTTCAGTCAACCTGCTGGCAATGCTCCTACTAATGCAGCCCAATATGCTGTTAGCCTTCTTGGCAACAAGGGCACACTGTTGACTCATATCCAGCTTCTCATCCATGTAATCCCCAGATCTTTTTCTGCAGAACTTCTGCTTAGCCAGTCAGTCCCCAGCCTGTAGCGGTGCATGGGATTCTTCCGTCTTAAGTGCAGGACTCTGCACCTGTCCTTGTTGAACCTCATCAGATTTCTTTTGGTCCAATCCTCCAATTTGTCTAGGTCACTCTGGACCCTATCCCTACCCTTTAGCATATCAACCTCTCCCCCCAGCTTAGTGTCATCTGTGAACTTGCTGAGGGTGCAATCCATCCCATCATCCAGATTAATAAAGACGTTGAACAAAACAAGCCCCAGGACCGAGCCTTGGGGCACTCCGCTTGATACCAGTGGCCAACAAGACATTGAGGCGTTGATCACTACCCATTGAGCCCAACAATCTATCCAGCTTTCTATCCACCTTATAGTCCATTCATCCAGCCCATACTTTTTTAACTTGCTGGCAAGAATACTCTGGGAGACCATATCAAAAGCTTTGCTAAAGTTAAGATATATCACATCCACTGCTTTCCCCATATCCACAGAGCCAGTTATCTCATCATAGAAGGCAATAAGGTTGGTCAGGCATGACTTGCCCTCGGTGAATCCATGTTGACTGTTCCTGATCACTTTCCTCTCCTCCAAGTGCTTCAAATGATTTACTTGAGGACCTGCTCCATGATTTTTCCAGGGACTGAGGTGAGGCTGACTGGTCTGTAGCTCCCCAGATTCTCCTCCTTCCCTTTTTTAAAGATGGGCACTATATTTGCCTGTTTCCAATTGTCCGGGACCTCCCCCGATCACCACGAGTTTTCAAAGATAATGTCCAATGGCTCTGCAATCACATCAGCCAACTCCCTCAGCACCCTCAGATGCAGTAGATCTGGACCGATGGACTTGTGCAAGTCCAGCTTTTCTAAATAGTCCTTAACCTGTTCTTTCACCACTGAGGGCTGCTCACCTCCTCCCCATACTGTGTTGCCCAGGACAGCAGTGTGGGAGCTGACCTTGTCTATCTCTATGGACATGAGCAGCACCTGCATCGATGCACAAAGCAGTGCACTGTGGGTAGCTGAGAGAAAAATACAGGAAGCCTACCCCCAGTCCCCATCAGCCACTTGAACTACATGCCAAGTACATTAAAGGCACATTAGTGGCAGCGTGGTTTGGTGATCTGAAATTTGGGAGGGGGGAAAATCTACACACTGTTTGTTGTTCAAGCACTTTTAATGAAAACTTCCCCCGTTTCCCCTAGGTGACCCTATGTCATATCAGTCTCCTGAGGATAACAGATGCAGAAAGGGAGGAGATGCTGCAAGCGTCTGGGCAGGGCCGGCTCCGGGCACCAGCAGAGCAAGCTCGTGCTTGGGGCGGCAGATTCTAAGGGGCGGCATTCCGTCCAATCCTAGGGTAGCACGGCTGCCCTTTTTTTCCCCTTTTTTGTTTTGGTTCGCCGCTCCAGCCTCCCTGTAGGGGGTGGCGGTGCGGAGGAGGGGAGCGCCCTGCGCGCTCCATCTGCCCCCGCTGGTGCCAGGTCTGCAGCAAGCCCGGCAGCCCGCATCCTTCTCTCTCCGCCGACCTTCAATTCACCTGCAGACGGGAGCAGCATGGAGCCCTCCCGGCAGGTGGTGCGGCGGGAGGGGCCGAGTGGCGAGTGCCCTGACTGAAGGAAGCCCTGGCCGCCCCCCTTCTCTCTCTCCCCCTTGCTCCCTCCCCCTCCTCCCCGCTAGCTGGGGTGTGCGGTCTGCTGCCCGGGGCACATCTGCAGTGCAGGGAGTCTCACTAGCCAGCGTGGCTGGGGGAGTGGCACCAAAAGTTTGCACCCTGGCTCCGGCCACTCTACAGGTTTTTGTTTTTTGTTTTTTTCCCCGCTTGGGGAGGCAAAAAAGCCAGAGCCAGCCCTGCATCTGGGTATAGATCCAGTCCTTATGCTGCTATGCTGTGTACCACAATGATGCCAGCAGAATTAATTCAGGAGTTGTGTGGGAAAGTGGCCTACCATGCTGGAAGAAATAAGGCTGCCCTCCCCAGAAATATTCTCCAAAGGATTGCAGAGTACCTCCATGAAAGTTTCCTAGAGATATCCATGGAGGATTCCCGGGCTATTCCAGTCCACAAACAGTATTTTCTGGGGGCCACCCTCTGCGTAGCTGGAGTGGCCTCTTGGAAACCGAGACCCACAGCACCTCGTTTTTTCTTCACAATAAACATGCAATAAAACCAAATACGTGGGCCTGCTAAAGTTTAACTGGAATTTGATTGGAACTGTATCCTCACCAGAGATGCCTTCCCCAGCATCACAGTTGGTCACTGTCATGTCCTGTGACCCACAGGGCACCAGGGTTAAAAATATTTCCTGACTCTCAGGGAGAATGGCTCCACCACTTGCCTGTCTGCCATTCTCCTCCTCTTCCTCATCCACCATATTGTCCCTAGACTCACATACCTGAGAGGTGTCCACGTTGCTTTTGGGGGTACTGGTAGAGTCACACCTGAGAATCGCATGCAGCTCGTTGTAGAACCAGCATGTGTGGGGGTCAGAACCAGAACAATTGTTCACCTCGCTTGCCTTCTGGTACATTTGGCGAACTTTTTATTTTCACATGGCATTGCTGCATGTCCCTCATGTAGCCCTTCTCCCCGTTCCCCGAGCGATCTTGGCATAGATGTCAGTGTTTCTTCTTCTGGATCGGCGCTCTGCCTGCACAGATTCTTCTCCCCACACAGAGATGAGATCCACCACCTCCTGTGCAGACCAGGCTGGAGTGCATTTGGGACGTGGAGTCTCCATGATCAGGTGTGCTCCCAATGCGGATGAAACAGGAAATGGGAATTCAAAAGTTTCCGGGGCTTTAGCAAGGGAGGGGCTGTTTTCTCTGTACCTGGCTAGAGTCCAACGGAGTTGAGAACAATCACCAGAGCGGTCACAGATGAGGATTGTGGGACACCACCTGGAGGCCAATTAAGTCGAATTACACAACGCTGCGTCTGCACTACCTTGCTGTTAACCCATGAAAATTGAATTAAACGCTATGCCTCTTGCAGAGGTGGAGTACAGAAGTCAACATTAGAGGTGACTTAGGACAGCGTAAAGGACCTGGTCGTGTAGATACATACATTAACAGGTTGACTTAAGGCGGCTTCCGTCAACCTAACTCTGTAGCATAGACCAGGCCACTGTGTCAGTGAGGGCATAGAAGTCAGAGATAACAGGTTTACAGAGGTGTAACTAAGGGCAGCATTTGGCCTGCAGAATTTTTATTATTTACTAATGATGATACCTGAGAAGTAGAGCTCGTCAAAAAAATTTAAATGAAAAATGTTACTATGAAAAAATGAAGTGTTGTCAAAACATTTTGTAAGGAAGAGCCATTTTTGGTTGTTTTTTTTATATTATGATGGAAAAATTCAAAGTGAAACAAATTTTCATTTTGTTCTGTTTCAAAACTGATTTGTTTTTGTTTCCATTTTTGACAAAAAACATTTTTGCTCCCCTTCCCAGACTCCCCCACTTTCTTTCCCTGTTTTATTCTCTTCTGCTCCACTCCCGTTTTTTCCAGTTTGAGAAAGAGGGAAAAACTAAAAGAGTCGGGGAAATAAAAAAGAGAAGGAGGGATTTTCTTCATTTTATCTATTTTTTCTAGTTTTCCCAGTGGAAAAAAAAAAGGGGGGGGGGGGGGGAAAAAAAAAAAAAAAAAAAAAAAGGGGGGGGGGGGGAAGAGATAAAAAAAAAAAAGAGAAAAAAATGGGGGAAGGGAGTCAAATCCAAAAACTTAAAATCAAAATCCAATTTTTCAAAACCAAAATTAAACAAAAAAAGTGTGATTTGCAATGAAATGAAACACCTGCTTGTTACATTTAGAATTTCCAGTTGAAAAAAAAAAAAAAAAAAAAAACCACTCCCAAATTTGAAAGTTTTCACTGGGAAAAAAAAAAAAATGATTTTTCAACCCACTCTACAAAAGAAGGAAATCATCCAGCCTGACTCTGAGTGACTGTTGGAATAAAGATGCTATGACCCTAAGAACCCTTCAATGCCAACTGTCAACCAGCTCACTGTTCGGTAACAGCAACTACTAACAGGCCTGAGAAACTCTCTGCACCTAGCACACTGCTTTCATGGTATTTATCCATAAATGATGTCATGTGAGATCTCTAATAAAAGCTTATGTCATACTGATCCTCATAATTGTTGTGAGATGTATCTACAGACAATATTTAAGGAGTTGTTTATACGTACTGGAAATATGTTTTAAAGTTTCTCAAAAAGAAAAACAGGTTTCTTCCAGAAGGATTAGGTAAGACAGATCTCAGTAGAAATGTAAATTAAGCACTGGAAGCCAACCAAATGGAACCCCATTTACGAGTCAATGGGAAAGGAACTTACTGGAGAATGAGACAGGGCAACCCCCTGTGGTTCAGAGGGTAGACAATGACTTTGGGGAATACAAAAGGAATGAAAAGATACCCTTTCTATACAACAGGTAGGAAGTCATTGGGAGGTGTGATTACATTCATGAAAACAGGATCTCAACTTAGGCTTGATTGAAAAATGCTGCAAAAAGTATTTGTGGTGAGAAACTTCTTTATACAGAAGGTTAGGTTGCTAGGTTAAGTTTATTCTCTAGAAAGCAGGTTATGATTTTGTTTTAGATGTAACCTGTTTCCATTACCCTTACTCACTATCTCGTAAATCTTAATCTTTGATCATAAATTTATGATGTTTTCACTATAAATATAACTCTGTGCTGTGATACAGGAACTGATCCTGGGTTGAATTATTCAAGCTAGTGCGTACATTGTTCCCTTGAGGACAGCAATCCTAGTATAACTGTGAGTGTTCAGTGGGTAAGGGGCTGAGCACTACAGGGGAATGCTTCAAAAGGGGTTAGGGGATTGGAGTATACCTACTGTTAAGCTGCAAGGCAAAGATCGTTTGGGTGGCTAATATCCTGGAGGTGTCAGCGAGCTGACACCCAGTTAAGCATAAACAAGTTCTCCTGTCACTGGAGGCAAAGGGGTAACAAGGTGACTCTCAGTCCTGGGTACCCCGAGAAAGTGTCAGGGATGCATTAACATTTATAAAACAAATACGTCTAATGCAGAACTCATTGCAGAAACAATCAACAGTGCTATTTTTGTAGAGCCACTTTTCAGCACAGAGGCAAACTTTCATGGCTACCAGCTACATTCCATGGTGATTGATAGAGCAGAACCTCTCCATTCATAGTTATTGGGCAGTACAACCAACAAAAACACCCTCTTCAGTGTTATCAGACAATTACATAGGAATCTTCAGCAGCAAGCTCTCACACTCTGATCCACTTCCTTTACCATACTGGGCTATCAGCATTGGCTTCCTAAAATTCTGCAGCAGGTTATCTGTCACCTTCTGTGACTCCATAGGTCTCTTCTGGCACTACTGTTATTGTGTCACTCACTGACTACCCCTGCTAGCCTGTTTTTGCTCCTTTACAAATTCAATGAAAAGGTAAGACCTCCAAGTCTCTGGTTAGTTCACTTAGAAAGCATACACTGTTTTACCTTTACTTTTGTTTCTTGTGTTCAGCTGATTATCAGACAACCACCACTGAACCACAGTGCGAAAGGAGGGTTTTACTCACAAATATAAACCATTTTGTTTCCTCTTTACACCTGCCTGGCTACTGCAAAGGCATTCTATGAGCCATCTGGCCATCCTCCCATGACTGGCAGTCATGAGAGCATCTGATTTTGTGTCCCACCTGTGACACTGGTAAACCAGATGGCAGGTCTTGCCAAGGCTGTAGGCATCAGCTGAGCACTGACAAATTCATAGCTGGAAACCAGACCAGCTCATTTGTCTGTTAATATTGTTCAAGAAAGGTGTTCAGACTTGTAAAGATATGTTTAGATTCTATAAACTGCTTTTCAGTTGTTGCATGCATTAATCTTATTTGTAATGCCTGTATCCCATGCTAGAAGGTAATATGTGAGTTTTGCTGTATAATTGTAAAAATGCCTGCTCTGAACTTTCAAACCTAGGCATGAAGAGAGGTTCCCTTGACCACCAAGAAGGGCTATCAAGACTAAATAGGCCACTGTAGGACAAAAAAAAAAAAAAAAAAAAAAAACTTTGTTGATTGCCCCATCCACCCTTGAAGAAGTTACATGCAGAAGCCCTTGTCCCAATGGTTTGCACACTGGGGGAAGGGCATATAAAGATGCTCCCAAGAAGAAGTGGTTCTCTTTGCTGTTTGAACTCACATAGGGCTGGACCTAGGAAACAAAACCAGAGATCCCCCAGGGTCAGCCTGGGTTAACCCTAAAAGACATTCAGTGCTGACAGGTTCCTACATCTCTGTCACCTTTTGGAATCTCAGATTATGCTTACATGTTGCCTGCTTTAACCTGTAAATACCTCTCTCATTTCTTCAATAAATCCTTAGTTAGTTGACTATAGGATTGGCTATCAGTGTTATATTTGGTGTGAGATCTAAAGTACAAACTGATCTGGGGTAAGTGCCTGGTCTGTTGGGACTGGAAGCAACCTGAATATTTTGTGATCTTTGGTGTATATCAACCAACTATCACACAGTCCAGCTTTTCTGGGAGGTAAGATAGATTGGAATGCCCAAGGGGACTGTCTGTGACTCCATGGTAAGATTGGTACAGGGATCCAGGAGTTCACATCTGTTACTGGTTTGAGGAAATTGAGTTAAGGAACACATCACCACACTGGGGTGTCTGCCCTGCTTTTTGACAGTCTTCCCTGAGGCATTCATGGTCATGAGCCACTGCAGACAGCATAACACCTCCCTTCCCACAGTCCCACCGTAAAAACTGAAAATCAAACTCAAGCAAGCAAAAGTGTACAAATGAAAATGATCATGATTTAAACTATGCATGTAATCACCCACCTTGTCCCGCTAATATCCTGGGACTGACATGGCTACAACTACACTGCATACAAAATGGAAGATATCAAATGTTGCTGTCTGAAGTGGAAACTCCACAACATGAAGAGAAAGGAAGCAAAACTTAACAGCAACACCTACTTCCTAAGCCCATTCAAGAAACAAAACATCATCCCCAGAGGTCTCACCAACTGTAACCCTCTGACCACCACATACAACTCCAACAACAGAAGTTGGTCCAATAAAAGATTACCTCACCCACCTCACGATTTAAATGGGAAGAGAACCTATTTTGTGCCAAGGAAAATGCCACAATTATTTGCTTATATCCAGTCACCAAATCAATAAATGGTCAGAGAGTAATTAAAAAAAATGGCTCTGCTTACATTTCACTTCTGCTTCAAGCTATGGAGCTGGGAGATTAATGTTTAGAAGTAGGCATATGCCATTCTCGTGACTGGACAAAGCCATGACATCTGAATGCTACCACAGCTGCGAATTAAATATATTCAAATGTCTCCCTGGAAAGTTACACAGAGTCCTACAGTGTAGTACCCGATCTCAGAATCATCATCATGTTCCTATTATGCCTCTGGCGTTTAGGGCGTGATGAAGCTCCTCCACTCCTGTCTGTTTCTGGCAAGTCTTTCAATGGTTCCCCAGCTGTGCCCCAGGTTTTTCAGCTTGGCTTCCACGGCTCTTCACCATGTTATCTCAGAATGCCTAACGCAAATTGCAGCTGTTTTCCTTCCTTCTTCAACGCCAGTCACTTGCTTTTCTGATTTCCCAACAAGGGGATCATTCTGAAATCAAAATGAATCCTTTGCTTCTACCTGAGTATCTAATCACTAATATAGAAAAACCTATCTCCCATGCCAACTGCACGAACACCATCTGCCACGGATTCCTTTTTCAAATATTCTAGTGCTCATTTCAGCTTTCAGCGCGGATATTTTTGGTTTTACTGTTTTGCTGCATGAGACCTCAGCTGAAATATGGCATTGGGCTGTCACGGGGTCCACTCCTCACTAGGGGCACCTCCTCCTGGCTGCTCTAGGATTAGCACCTTCCTAGACCAGGACCCTCTTCTGCTGCTTGCTGCACTCCCTCTGTCTCTCCCAGGCCTGCTGACAGCAACTCCGGGCCCCAGGGCAGAACAGTCAATGGGCTCCCAAGCATGCACAAGCCGCGCCCACATGGACGCGATCCGCCTGACATTTGGGCAGTGCTGCGCCTGTGTTGGCTGGTGCCCAGTGAGCTGCCGGCTGCGCTCTTCCGGCACAGCCAGGGCTTCCACATGCCCACCCGGTAGGGCTGCCAACTGTCTAATCGCACAAACCCAAAGACCCTTACCCTGCCCTCTGCCCCACCCCTTCCCTGAGACAACCCCCCCTGACCCATCCCTTATATGAGGCCCTGCCCCCTGCTCACTCCATTCCCCCTCCCTTTGTCACTCACTCTCCCCCACTCTCACTCATTTTCACCAGGCAGGGGCAGGGGGTTGAGGTGCAGGAAGGGGGTGTGGGAAGCAGGATCTGGAAGGAAGTCAGGGTGCAGGAGGGGATGCACGGTCAGGCTCTGGAAGGGAGTTTGGGTGTGGGAAGAGGTGCAGGGTCAGGCTCTGGGAGGAAGTCTGGGTGTGGGAAGGAGTGCGGGGTGCAGGCTCTGGGAGGGGGTGAGGGGTCAGGCTCTGGGAGGGGGTGAGGGGTCAGGCTCTGGGAGGGGGTGTGTGGGAGGGGATGAGGGGTTGGGCTCTGAGATGGAGTTTGGGTGCGGGCTCTAGGCTGGGGCAGGGGATTGGGATGCAGAAGGGGGGGCATGGGGTTGGGGCTTACCTTGGGTGGCTCCTGAAAGTGACCGACACATCCCTCTGGCAGTAGCTCCTAGGCAGTTCCCGACCAATTGAAGCTGCAGAGTCGGCCGTTGGGGCAGGGGCAGTGTGTGGAGACCCCGTCTCCAGGGGTCACAGGGATGTGCCAGCCACTTCCAGGAGTGGTACAGAGCGAGGGTGGGCAGGAAGCCTGCCTTAGCCCCGCTGCACTGCTGACGGCAGCTGGAGTCCCCGGGTCCTTTTAATTTGCCCAGGCCCCTGGGCAATTGCCCTCTTTGCCCCCTCTGTCAGTGGGCCTGGTCTCTGCAACTCCGGGTGCTCCTGCAACCTCCTTGGCCCTCCAAAGAGGTTGCTATGGGTGTTTGCCCTTTCTAGAGTATCAAAGTCTTCGTTCCTACCAGCAGTCTTAGGCAGTCTTCCCATTTACTGCCCATGGTGCCACTTCCCCAGTGGCTGGTAGGGAAACCCAGGCCTGCCCTCTGCTCTGTGTTCCAGCTGAGGGACCCTCTAGTTAGCTGCCAATGTCTATTCCATCCCAGACCTTGTCACCTTGTCCCTGAGCCTTTCCTAACCTTCTGGCTCTCCCAGGGAAGTAGTCTGCAATCACTCCCTGGGAGAGGGTTTTTGTTTGTGGGCTACAGAGCCAAAGTAGCCTACAGTTACTCCCTGGGAAGAGGGAGGCAGGCAGGCAAATCCAGAGAGTAGCCCCCAAACACACCTTCCTTCTCTCAGGGAGTGACTGCAGACTACTTCCCTGCAGCCCCCCTCTGCTATCAGCTTCCTGCCTTTACATACCCATCCCAGCTCCTTCCTCCTCAGCTGGGCCCCTCCATTCAGTTAAAAGCAACAGAGGGTCCTGTGGCACCTTTAAGACTAACAGAAGTATTGGGAGCATAAGCTTTCGTGGGTAAGAATCTCACTTGCATCTGAAGAAGTGAGGTTCTTACCCACGAAAGCTTATGCTCCCAATACTTCTGTTAGTCTTAAAGGTGCCACAGGACCCTCTGTTGCTTTTTACAGATTCAGACTAACACGGCTACCCCTCTGATATTTGACTCCATTCAGTTAGGGGATTATTCAAACCAGCTGATTCCCCTCAACTGTGGCCTGTCTGGTTAGTTGGCCCCCTTCTTAGCCTACATTAACCCTCTCAGGTCAAGTGTGGGGTGAACACCCCATCACACACTAGTAAAGTCTCTTCATTATACACTGTACTTTCCCATTACTTCCTTACTAGCCACAGACTGCCATAAAAGATGGGCCTCCACTGTTCCTCTATGAGTACTCACTCTATGGGCTGTGTTTGTTAGTTGTGATTAGTCTGATTAATAGATTTTAAGGCAAGATTGGATCATTAGGATCATCTGTCTGACCTACTGATTAACAGAGGTCATAGAATTCGTCTCTCCTTGCCCATATCACAAGGGTTAAGTCATCTCATGGGGCACAAAGCTTGAGTAAATGCACATTGCCTCAGAGAGTTCCCATGAGGGCAGAGGGAATTGAATCCTCCTCCAGCTTTTTTTTTTTTTGGATGGCTTCTATATTCATTGTCCCTCCCCCATACAATGAAAGCTTTGATCAGTTGATCTGAGCAGTCCACACCCATACCAATGCCCACCTACCTTATATGGTGGAGCCCACTGAACTCCAATGGGCCAACCCTGCCACTACCCAGGGGTGAGTCAGAACGCAGGGGCCTAGCGCCTGCAGGGCTCAAGGCAGACACTGCTGCCTCCTCAGCATGGCTGCCATCAAGGAGGAATGGAGAACCCTAGCAGGAAGTCCTGCCCTAAGGGGCATGAGCAACAGCCCTCCGTGATTCCCTGATTGGCTGGCACTCCCCATAGAAACCAGGACGCCATTTATGGGACTTGTCTGAGCAATGCAGGCCTCCGGGGTCTTTCTGCTGTAAACCTTGCTTGCTGCCACTTGCCTTGATCCCAGACTCCCAGCTCTTGACAGAGGCTCAGCTCCCAACCCTGATCCTGGTTTCCTGTTTCTGGCTTAAGGCCACCACTGATCCCAGGGAAAGACCCTGTCCCAGACTGACCCTGATTCTCGCCTCGTGCTCTCTATGTGGTAATGGACTCTGCCTTTGCAGCTTTCGACCTGGCCTGGTCCCGGATTGATTTCTGACCTTCAGCCCCATTACTGAGTGGTTCACTCTATGCCCATAGGCCGCATATAGCCCTGCCCTTGCAGGTGTTTTCCAAGCCTACTTACCTCTACACAGTGGAACCATGCCAATTCTGCAGCATTTTGGGCACTGTATATCTGAGGAGATGGGAGTGGCGGTGGAGAGGAAGCATATTTGACCGCAAGTGTGTATTCCACAGAAGCATCTATGTCCTACACAGATATGTATTAATAAGCATGTAATAACCATGGTAATTGGATGGTATGGCAAAGGAGTGGCCCAGATGGAAGCTTGGACTCTACGGGTATAAAAACAAAAACCATGTCTTCATGCAGGGGTGGATAAGACTGGAGGAGAGGTCTACCAAGTTGTTGTTATGCTTGCTTCAGTGGCCGAATCTCCATTTGTACGGCTGAAAAAGCTCTATTTATCCTTGGTAGGGTCCTGGATATATGAGGACCTCAGATTAATTTTGTTTATTAGTTGGCCTTTTAATTAATATGGTTTCACATGCAGTTCTTCACTGAAGCAGCGACCTCTTCTAAACAACACTTCGTTTGAGTGAACATTTGGTATCTTGTTGCAATGGAGCTGATTCTTAAGTGTAGATGTGTGGAAAATGAATACCACTCGATTGCCTACTAAATGACACCCTGTGGGAGAAAAACACTATTCTAAACAGAAAATTACTTGTTATGGACTAGGAACTGTGAGAAAATGCCTTTGTCCTTGACAATTCAATTGCCATTATGCTATGTTACCGTCAATGAGCCAGCTTTCCTGCTGGTGTACCTCCACTGACTTAATAGTTACAGATGGGTTAAGACAATACCTCGGCGCTTTATATTGGACACTACAAAATTAAATTAGCAATAAAAGATGCATGCATGGCTCTGCCTCCTTTAGTGAATCCAAACATGAGATGCAATTCTGCTGTACAAAATGCACAATACCATAACACTGCAGTATTTAACACAAAGCTTTGTACCACCTAGTAATGCAAATAATACAAAGGAAGAAGAAACTCAGTGATCTGTCAGTAGAAATAGTCAAATACTGATGTAGAAATTTGCATTCATAAGTGAGTCACTATTTTCAAGTAATACTGGCAACATGAGTAACACGTATATGACTTCATATGATATAGCTACAGGTAAACCATAAAGAAGAAACCCATGGATTACCACACCTATCTTCATAGATCCAGTAACGACCCCAAACACACCAAGAAATCTGTTATCTACAGCCAGGCATTAAAATACAACAGAATTTGCTCCAGGGAGAATGTCCGGGATATACACATTAACACACTCAAAACCGCCTGCACCAAAGAAGGACACTCCACCAGAGAAGTAGATCGCATTATGAAGCAGGCCACCCAAATACCCTAAGAGAACCTGCTTCAATATAGAAATGATACCCCTCTGACCACACACCTCTAGTTGTCAACTACCATCCCACACTGGAACCCATATGGGGTATCAAACAAACAACTACAACCCATACTTGATGAGCACCACATACTGAAAAAAATCTTTTCTGAACCTCCACTTCTGGCTTTCAAACAACCTCCCAACCTGTCCAAGCTCATCATCGGAAGCAAACTCCCCACAGACAAGGACACAGCAACTCAAAGGGACACCAGACCTGCCAGAACAACAGATGCAAAGCCTGCAGACATATCTCCACTGCAGCTTTTAACTGCCTTCAACTACCTGAAGGGGGGTTCCAAAGAGGATGGAGCTCGGCTGTTCTCAGTGGTGGCAGATGACAGAACAAGGAGCAATGGTCTCAAGTTGCAGTGGGGGAGGTCTAGGTTGGATATTGGGAAAAACTATTTCACTAGGAGGGTGGTGAAGCACTGGAATGGGTTACCTAGGGAGGTGGTGGAATCTCCATCCTTAGAGGTTTTTAAGGCCTGGCTTGACAAAGCCCTGGCTGGGATGATTTAGTTGGGGTTGGTCCTGCGTTGTGCAGAGGGTTGGACTGGATGACCTCCTGAGGTCTCTTCCAACCTTCGTCTTCTATGATTCTATGCTACAATGATCAACACTCCCCACAACACACCTTTCAAGATCTATGGATCCTACACATGCCTATCTCAACATGTGGTGTACCTCATTCAGTGCACTAAATGCCCCATTTATGTGGGGAAAACCAGACAATCACTATGCTTTTCAATAAACTTGCACAGGAGAATGATAAAAGACAAAAATACCATATCAACTGCAGGTGAACTCTTCTCAGAGTGATTGCTGTATATCTGACCTCTCAGTCTTCATCTTCAAAGGAATTCTGTACAGCACTTTCAAAAGATGAGCCTGAGAGTTTAAATTCATTACTCTGCTAGACACCAAAAATCATGGACTGAATAGAGACACTGGATTTATGGATTATTCCAACAATCTGTAACCCACTAACGCCCCCCCTCCCTTTTTGTCCTTTGACTTCAGATGTGTTAATGGGCCACTCTACCTTGAATGGTCCCTTACAATATGCACTAACTACTTATGCTAAACAATCTGTTCCACCTTGCATTTTGCTGTGAAACTGGCTGTTCTTTTCCCAAACCCGAAGAAGGGTTGTTCTGGTTTGAAAGCCTGTCTTTCTCATCAACAGAAGTTGGTCCAGTAAAAGATATTACCTCACCTTGTCTCTCTTAGGGTACATCCAGACTACTCGCCGTATCAGTGGGTAGGGATCGATTTATCGGGGATCGATATATCGCGTCTCGACGAGATGCGATATATCGATCCCTGAACGCGCTTCCTGTCGACTCTAGAACTCCACCGGAGCAAGCGGAGGTAGCGGAGTCGACAGGGGAGCCGCAGCCGTCGATCCTACGCTGTGAGGACGGGAGGTAAGTCAGAATAAGATACGTCGACTTCAGCTACTGGATTCTCGTAGTAGTAAGTTGCGTATCTTACATCGACACTCCCCCAGTGTAGACCAGGCCTTATACTAATACTGTACATCTATTATTCACAGTTGTTCAATGTATAGCTTGTGGACAAATTTAAGCCTTTTTTTTTTTTTGCTCACTTTGACTTTTCTAATAGGCCTCAATCCAATTCCCATTGAAGTGAATTTGAATATTTCCATTCACTATTTGTCCTGTGTGGTGTGTGATTGTGCTCTTTCTGTGGGGATGTCATTATTTCTGCTCACTGAAATGTCTTAGACGTGAATTAAAAATAGCGAATGAAGAATACTCTTGTTTATACATGAATAACCTTATTTACATGCAAATAGAGATATCTGTATGAAGTACAGCTATTCTCCATCATTAGCGTGAACAAAAACCCATTTGAACCAATGTTCAAGTCTGTCAGATAAAAAGAATCATGGGCATGGTCAAACTGAGGGCCGCTTCAGCACTCATGAAAGTTTCTAAATACCTCTTAGCAGTATTCTGCCAGCACTGGTTGTGATAAAACCATAAAAGCAGACACTTGCACAAATAAGGCAGAAATATACATCTCAAACACTACTCTAAAGTGGGAATCACCTTATCTTTCTCTGCTTTTTTCACCTCATTGCACCAAAGCCTTAGAGAGACAGGTATTCACCCATGAAAGCTTATGCTCCAATACATCTGTTAGTCTATAAGGTGCCACAGGACTCTGTTGCTTTTTACAGATCCAGACTAACACGGCTACCCCTCTGATACTTGCTTTATTCATGATTATTTTTCTTGATTAGCATCACAGAGCCTTGAAGTTATTTACAAGTGGGAATGACTGCCATTTAAATACAGGCACAACGTATCAAGGGTTTAATGTCTCATATGCTATCTGAGTTAAAGCTGTTCTTGTGCTATTATATCCATCTCAACATTTGGTATTTTCATTGGCTCATTTTCATGGGTATTCTAGTTTCTCAGCTATGTATTCTGTGCCCTGCAGGGTACCAGTGTTATAATAAGATGATAAAAATGCAGAATACTAAAGGAGCCAAGGTAGTACCTCATATTATTGCATTTCAAATGCTTGCACTCTTTTAGTGTCAAAGCCTGCCCTCACTGACGTGAATGGAAATAGCAGCCATGTAACTGAGAAAAAATCTGACCCAAGAATCCTGGGATGAGATTTTCAAAAGTGCTCAGCATTTCCCTTCCTCTGCTCCTATTGCAGTAAATAGTAAAACTTGTAGTTTTACTATTGACTTCTAAGGGAGCCAGGTTAGGTGAACACTGAGTGCTGTTGAAAATCTAATAGCCTGTTCTGGACCCCAAAAATCCATGGCACTAGTGGTAGATGCTGTAGTAAGAACAGGAAACACATGCAACACTATCTTTTGCTTTGAAGCAGTTTGTAATAAGCATAAGAAGTCACAGAAAAACATCCCATCCCTTGTTACAACCTTCCTTTTGTCCTCCAAGGACAGGGTAAAAACAAACCACAATTATTTCAATATTTGCAGTCTCTCATACAGTTTATTTTCTGGGTGGTGACTCACAAACCCGAGTTTGAATTTTACAGCCTCAGAAAAAGCATCCCTAACTAGTAAATAAATCTCTCTCTCTCTCTCCCCTTTTTGCACTCCTATAATGCGAAATAAATAAATAAGTGAAATGGATTTTCTTTTTTCCAATCTGTCAGATATTTTCTATAAATATGCCAAGATTTAGGCAGGAGAAATGCCATTGCCAACTTTAAAATATGCATACTCTATTACATCAATTGTGGTAGTGAACACTGTGGTTATCATGTAGTGCTCTGGGCCAGATGTAACTCCCTTGACTTGAAGAGTTCAACCCACTCCCACTGTGGTAATTGGAAAGACCCCAAACAACTTCACTGAGAGTTGGTCAGCCCGCATAAAAATAGGTGTAACATAGGAGTATATTCTCCCATACTCCTGAGTCACTCCTTTATAGCAGATCAATAATGCTGATAGTGGGTGACATATTCTGTGCTGAGTCTCTAAGAGTATGTCTACACTACCCGCCGATTGGTGGGCAGTGATTGATCCAGCAGGGATCGATTTATCATGTCTAGTCTAGATGTGATAAATTGACCCCCCGAGCCCTCTCCTGTTGACTCCTGTACTCCACTGCCGTGAGAGGTGCAGGCAGAGTCAACGGGGGAGCAGCAACAGTCGACTCACCGCGGTGAAGACATCACGGTAAGTCGATCTAAGTACGTCGACTTCAGCTACGTTATTCACATAGCTGAAGTTGTGTAACTTAGATCGATCCCCCCAGTGTAGACCAGGGCTCAGACCAGCAGCATAGAACTCACAGCCCCAGGGGAGGAGAGGATAAGATTGTTTTAAACCATATTTGTGCCCTCCTGATCCAGGGTTACTCTGGGGGCCGGAGAGGCCATTGGTATAATTTAGACAGCCTCAGGGACCTGCCTAAGTTACAGCAGTGTCCTCAGACTTCCCTATGGGCCCCTGAGTTGCTTGGAATCACCACATTGCTGCATGCTGCAGCCCTGTCCTCAACACATCCCTCTGCCTCCAGCACACACCCCTACACTAGGGTTTGCAAGGGGGGTCCTTAGGACACAACCTTAAAGCAGTCTTGTGCAGTTCTTGCACTGGAGGAATTCTCCCCAAGCCACATATGGGGGAGGATCTCTTTACACTGCTCTAGTCCTTTCATGTAGCATAAAGGGGGCTCAAATGTCTTAATGAAGCAGGTGTAAGAACTTTTATAACATTGGCAAATACTGCATTTTCCCCTGGTTTTGTTCTTGGAAACGGCTGAACTGTTTTTGGTGAACATTTCCAAAAATAGAAAACAAAACAAAAGTTCAGCCCGAGGCACAAACGCAGTATTGGAAATTTCAGACCAAACAGTTAAAGTTTATCAGCTGTGACAAAGTTCCTCCTCTATCTTGGTGGGTCCTGCTCTTATTGGCGGATTTTCTTGCCTCAGAGATTCACCATGTGGGTTGGGAGAACAGCCCAGAGACCTTCCCCTCTGGAAGAACCCACAGTCCAGGTCAATTGGGAGGTTTGGGGGGAACCCGGGCCCACCCTCTACTCCGGGTTCCAGCCCAGGGCCCTGTGGACTGTAGCTGTCTATAGTGCCTCCTGTAACAGCTGCATGACAGCTACAACTCCCTGGGCTACTTCCCCATGACCTCCTCCAAACACCTTCCTTATTCTCACCACAGGACCTTCCTCCTGGTGTCTGATAATGCTTGTGCTCCTCAGTCCTCCAGCAGCACACACTCTCAGCTCCTTGCACCTCTTGCCCCCAGCTCCTCACGCTCCCACCACAAACTGAAGTGAGCTCCTTTTTAAAACCCAGGTGCCCTGATTAGCCTGCCTTAATTGATTCTAGAAGCTTCTTCTTACTTGGCTCCAGGTGTCCTAATTAGCCTGCCTGCCTTAACTGGTTCTAGCAGGTTCCTGATTACTCTAGTGCAGCCCCTGCTCTGGTCACTCAGGGAACAGAAAACTACTCATTCAGTGACCAGTATATTTGCCCTCTACCAGACTCCTGTACCCTTGTCTGGGTCTGTCACACAGTGTTATAAACTGAAAACAGGGTCTTGGGAAGTGTCAGGCAAACTTAACTAGAGGTGGGTCTAGCAGCTCTACCTATATTACTCGACTGATTCTATCCAACTAGAGATGGTATAATTGTTCTATGTAATCCTACTCTTTGTTACATCAGGGTGAATCTGTTATAACTTCTTTGGATTTACACTGGTGCAACTAAGAGCAGAATATGGGCCCTACCGAATATAAATATTTGGTGAGAGTCTCACTCCATCTCCAGCCCTTTACACTGTATAAAAGGGACAGAGTGTTGTTTCAGGAGTCAAGAGGGTGAGACAGAAGCAGAAGAGAAGGGAGAAGATCTGGTGTGGGCTGGTGGATAGGAGCAAAGTGAAAAAGGGTAGGAACTGGGGGCTTTGATAGGAGCCAGGGAAGCTGGATAGAAGGGGACGGGGATTGAAAAAGGTTGAGGTTAGAGGAGCAGAACAGTTTTGACCACTAGAAACACTCCTCTGTAGAATCTGGAACTGAACCCAAGACTTCTGGGACTCTACAGTCCTCTGCTGTCAGCAAATTGCTGCGAAACCTACTGGCAAAGTGTGTGTCTCAGCCCTCTACAGTGGGTGATCCACATAGAGGATAAAAGCCTACTACTGCAACTAGTTACTCAAGAGTAAAGGACTGGGCTGTGGATCTAAAGAGCCAAACGCTGCTGATGACAATATGGGTCTGTATGATAAGAATTAAAATTAGGAAATTACATCACAAATTACAGTAAAAGAATGTCAAGGCTACAAAGTCAAGCACTCGGAAGTTGGGAAATACCTAACTTAAGGTTGCCCATGCAACTTAATTCAGCTCCCGTGTGCTTATGCATAATGTCACAATCTTTTATTACATACTATATTTTCCTCAGGGTCCCTGCCTCACTCAGTACATAGGACAGACAATGCTCTAGGGATGGATCAGGGCTGTGGAGGAAATGAGGGTGTTGCTCCTGCCTCGTTTCTTGAAGAAGCTGGAAGATGGGTGGTAAATGAAGCAGGGGACTGCAGGAAGAGAAAGGATACTTTTATGGATGAGGAAGATGAATGTCTCCTTGGAGAACTGGGTTGTACCTCTGCCTTTGCCACAGACTTCCTTAAATGCTGAGTTTAACCACTTCAGACAAAAGCTTATACCATGGTGACCATTAGGTGTGTAAAAAGAACAGGAGTACTTGTGGCACCTTAGAGACTAACAAATTTATTTGAGCATAAGCTTTCGTGGGCTACAGCCCACTTCATCGGATGCATGTAGTGGAAAATATAGTAGGAAGATATATATATACACGCACACACACACACAGAACATGAAACAATGGGTGTTACCATACACACTACAAGGAGAGTGATCAGTTAAGGTGAGCGATCACACAGGAGCTGAATAAAGGTTGCTTGAGCAACATTTCTAATTTCTGAGTGCTTGACTTTGCTCTCTTAATGGTTTTTTTACAATTGTTTTTGGATGCAAGAGAAATGCATGTATACGTTCTTCAGATTTACACCCGTGTGTAATCTGTGTAAGCAGACCCTTGACCCAGCAGGGTATGAAGTCTCCCCAGCTGACTTCAGTGAGAGTTGATGGCATTCAGCAAGTCAGAGGATTAGGCTTGAAGTAGGCAAAGGCCAATAATTTCAAAATTGGGTTCCTAAAGCTGGGTTCCTAATTCTATAATTAGTCACCTTAATAAGTGACCTAATATTCATAAATGCGGGACACCCAGCAGCTCTGACTGCAGTCAATGGGAGCAGCTAGTGCTCATCACCTCTGAAAATCAGGCTACTCTAATAGATACTTAACTATGGATTTAGGAGCCTAAATTTAGGCTCCTGTTTTTGCAAAACTTGGCTAATTTCATTATATGTAATGATGGTACAGTGTGGTATTAAAGTTTTATCACAATGAGTTTTGCATTGGTACCTTATTAAGCCATAAATGAGTTACGCAGGTCTTCCAAAGCCAAGGAGATTAGGGTGAAATTCCACATTTGGGGGAAAGAAGGAAACATTTCTTGTACAGTTTTTTTTTGTTTAAAAATGGCAGTTGTTTGAAACTGCTCAATAATTTGGAATGTTAGAAGTAGTCCTGAAGGAGATGGATTATTGGGCAGGGGCAGGTGAGACAGTCAAAGAAGCTTGATAAATTGAAGAAGCAGGTAATGAATTTAACTTACCTCACAGTTCTGCAAGTTAACAGAGAGTAATCACCACCACATATGTACAGGACACAGAATGCAGACAATTGGAGTTACAAATTTGGTCGGCAAAAGATCAGGAAATGGGAAAGCTTGGGTATCAAGAACATTAACTCAGCTGCTGCACACAGCATCTCTCAGTCTGTACATTTAGCACTCCAGCAGTCAAATCAAAAGCACGACATGTGCATTGTGGCAGAGTTAGTTACTACTGAAAACATAATTAATGCGGTTCCTGATTTCTTCTGAAATTTGCAGTCGCAAAGATATGCTAGCTGTGCAATATAATGTTACCATTGTCTGCTGAGCAACCCAAAGGTTTTAAATTATACCTCTCTATAGATATACAAACTTAGGCAACCCTTTAGTGTCACTATAACACAACACAACACTGTGAAGTCGAAACATCCCAGTGCTGCAAGCCAGTGCAAAACAGAAAACCCTACAGAAACTGCTGACTGTATATATTCAAATATGCAACAGTTACTCTTGTATAACTACTTATATTCTTCCCACAAAAAATTAACATACAACTGCTGATTGAGAAGTAATCATGCTTCACATGTCATGTCTAAAGGTCAACTCTTCTTGAGTAATTGGTTCGCAATCCTCCTGTAGCAGATCGAGCACTCTCCGCCGTCACGCCTCCTGCTGGTCAGTCCGGGAATTAGCTCTTTTCCAGCACTCGGAGCACCTCCTGCTTGCTGGTGTCTCGCCTGCCGCAGGCCCTGCGTTCCTCCCAGACCCCAGTGCCCCTTACCTTGGGGTGCTGCCCCACAGCAGTGCCCCCACTCTTTGGGTCTCCCCTCCCAGGTGAACCCCAATCTCCTATACCCACGTTGCCTCAGTGGCTACTGCCAGTCATCATCTAGCCCCCGTTCTGTGGGGCACACTGCAGTCTGTAATGGCCACTCATTATTGGCAAGGGGGTTGGACCAGCTGCCCTCTGCAGCCCCAATACCTCCTTTGGCCTTTCACAAGGCCTCAGCCTGGGGAGGTGCCTGGCTAGAGCTCCCCAGCACTGCCCTGCATCAGGTGCTAGGTCCTTCCCACTCCAAGGCTGGAGTGAGAGTGACCTAGGGCCTCCCTTAGCCCTTGTATCAGGGCCAGCTGGGCTTGATTGGCTGTGGCCACAGCTGTGGCTGCCTCCCCAGTCAGCCTTTAACCTTTTTCCCCCAGGAGCGGGGTAACTGCCCTGCTACACCTCCTCACTCACCCTTATTTTTTTAAAATAGAAACAGTACATTTCCCCCTGCTTATATAACTCACAAATGGCTCTGCAGATTTTCCCCAAAAATTCACCTTTAGCTGAGACTGAAAGTTCTGGCCTTAGAGAAAAAAAGCTTTGAAAAAGTTATGAGTAAGGAAAAGCATATGGCTATAATGGAAGCTAAGTTGCCAGAATTCCATAGCCCTCAAAAGCCAGTGCTCACCCATACTTATCATGCAGTGCAAGAGCTGGCGTTAGCATTTCAGCGCAGCCCTGTGAGACAATTTCCCAATGGTGACGCTCACAAAACACGACTGTCCACCAAGCTTGCATGGGGCAGACTTAAGGATTTTGGATTAGTGAGATGATTCTTTGCAATACACCCCAGACCTAAAGAACTCACCTTACATAAAACATGTGCATGAGTTTGTGTGTAAGCAGAACTGAACAAAAAAGCAACTCAAAAATACTTTTCCTGTGCCATGTAAAACTTATAATGGAATCCTAGTTGCAACAAACTATTCACTTACAGAAATCGAAAGATGCTTTGGGACACCGCAATTAACAACACACAGGCAGGATTTAACTTCTATGTCTCTCTCTCCCTCTCCAAACCAAGTCAACAACATAATATCGAAACAAGACAACAGCTTAACATTGAGCAAAGATATAGCTCAACCTATTGGTGAAGGTGCTGACTGCACTGATCATTACACAAACCTAACTGGGGGGCTCCAGACTCAGGATACTTTGAATGACCTGTAGCTCAGAAACAGCTTGAAGAATTTTTTTCATTCTTCCCAGAGAAAAAAATTGAGATCCATTCCATAAAAAATGTACTTCTTCAAAACACACAACACAATTCTTAGATAAACTACACAAACTGCAAGCAGGAAAACTATGGCCTTCTTAAGCCTTCTTCTTAAGCCTTCACTTACTGTGAAATATAGAAGAATATTCATGTCCCAGCCACTGGGGGCAAACTGCTCTCTCTCTCTCTCTCTCTCTCTCTCTCTCTCTCACACACACACACACACCCGTACACTACAATTATATCCGAAATGTTAATAAATTTGCTTAATTATGGCCTAATTTCTTCAAATATAACCAATGAATGAATTAATTTTATGAGGAAAATTGTCTGAAGTAATAACAAACCTGAGGAAGACAAATAAACGTTACACACAAATCGAAGTTTCATAGGTTAATTTTTAACCACTTATAACTTGAAAACAGTTGAACTTGAAATTCTCTTGAGTCATCAGGGTAGCTGTCTGTCCGTTCTAAGTACTTAATGACTCCCAACGTCATCCCAACAGGGCTAGTAGCTTGTAAAGCCATCAGTTCAAGTGAAAGCATTGCATGTCCAAGAAGCTACTGAACTGAGACATATGGATTAAGAGCTGGAGGGATAAGAGTGCTGATTGGTTCAAATGAGCAGGACTGGGAATAGATAGATAGGCCCTCAGTGCCCTTACATAGAAATGAACGATGGGTTCTGTCTAGATCAGTGATTCCCAAACTTTAACAACCCGCGAACCCCTTTCTCGAAAATATCAAATCTTGCAAACCCTCTCCTAAAAATGAATATTTCCAGGGATTTTCTCCCTTACTGAGGCTAGGTCTACACTACCCGCCTGAATCGGCGGGTAGAAATCGATCTCTCGGGAATCGAATTATCGCGTCTCGTCGGGACGTGACAATCGATCCCCGAATCGACGCTCTTACTCCACCAGCGGAGGTGGGAGTAAGTGCCGTCGACGGGGAGCCGCGGAGGTCGATTTTGCCTCCGTCCTCACAGCGGGGTAAGTCGGGTCCGATAGGTCGAATTCAATTTGCGTATCTTAAATTGATCCCCCCCTGTAGTGAAGACCTGCCCCGAGTATAAACTATTGAAGCAGTGATATTGGAAATAATTTGTTTTTTTATGACATGCTTATTACACACTATTTATTACATTATTAATCATTTCATTATTATTAATCATTAAGTTAGGAAAACAGCAACACTCTTCCAAGATTTCACTTCTGTAGCTCATATCACTTTGATTAAGCCTCCGACACGTTTCATCAAGGAGTACTAGACATAAAACAGCATGAAGGTATTTAAGAAGCCAACTCACATAAAAAGTTCCTCCCACAAGCATTCGGGTCTTGAGCAGTCCAGGCAAACAACGCATGACTACAACAAAGCTTAAACTCGTTCTGCCAGGAAGTCATGGTCACTGGGCTCGGGCTGCCGGCCCCCGTGCCCTGGGTCCCTAGGGACGGCTCTGTCTGCCATTACAGAATTTTTTCTGAGAACCCCCGATACATTTTACGAACCCCAGTTTGTGGTTCTCAGTGGTCAGTGGTTCTCAACCAGGTGTTCGGGGGCCAAAGGGGGCCTCAAGCAGGTTTCAGAGGGTCCGCCAAGCAGGGCCAGCATTGAACTTGCTGGGGCCCAGGGCAGAAAGCCGAAGCCCCAAGCCCTGCCAGCCGGGGCTGAAGCTGAAGCCTGAGCAACTTAGCTTCATTGGCCCCCTCTGTGGCATGGGGCCCTGGGCAGTTGCTTGCTTGCTAAGCCCTAATGCTGGTCCTGGCTTTTATATGTAGAAAAACAGTTGTTGTGGCACAAGGGGGCCGTGGAATTTTCATAGGATCTTGGGGGGTCGGGGCTCAGAAAGAAAAAGGTCAAGAACCCCTGGTCTAGATGACCATGAAGAAGAAGAATAAAGTAGGAAAACGAGGCAGAAGCCTGGGTGACCAAAAAGGGAAGAACAGTCACAGTCATGCCACTGATATCAGACGCAGAGACAATGATAGCTTTGTGAGGATCCCAGCTACAGCCTCTTGCTTTTAGGAATACTTGAGTAACAAGGGCTATACAGAAGAGGAAAGGGATACAGAGCAACAGAGAGAGATTTCTCCCTCAGGAGTTAGGTAGTTTCTCTCATTGCTCTTTTGTATGTGCATATGTGGCAGAGAGGGAGGGAGGGCTCCCCTTTTTCTGCCCTTCGCTGTTTGCTGTGTGCTCCCTCATTCTTTCAGATCTGTGTTGTGAAAAAATATACAACTCTTGCCATTACTTTGGAGTTAATGAGGGGAGAGAGAGAGTGCACAGTGTCTAACTGAGTGTGTGAAGAAGGAGGTATACTGAGGACAGGCTTCATTATATGCTGCTCTCTGAGGCTTTTCATTAACACACCAGACTACCCTCCAGATAGGGCCTTGAAAGAGTACTCTGTTAATTTCTCTTTAATGAGTATTGTCCCCTTTCACCTCAGACACACACTTAATTGCCAGAAAGATATTGTAAACTGTTTATCAGTAGGGCTGGTCAAAAACATTTCCATCAACACTTTTTTTTTCCCCTTTGGATGGGAAATGGCTTTTCAACAAAATGGAAATTTTCACAAGAAAAATTTCCATTTTCACCTGAAAAAATTGTTTTTTTTTAAATCAAATATCCCCCCAAACTTATTTTTTTTTGAAGATTTTAAAGATCCCACCACAACTGAAAAAAGTAGATGAAAACAAAAACAAACAATTTATTTTTGTCCAATTATTTTTTTTTTTGCCAGGGGTGGGTGGAAACATTTTATGACTAGCTGCAGTTCACGGGTAGGCGTCACTAATTTATGATACAAACAAACTGGCAGCTATAATCTTCATTCTGCTCACCAACTCAGGAAAGAGTGACCATGATGGAAGATTGTAAGGTGATGTGGCTCACAGCATCAATCCTCAACCAGGGGACACAACCACTTTGTCCTTCCCACATTGCTGAGTGGGAGGGAAAGGACAGTATAGAGAAGGTTGAAAACCACTTGGGTACAGTACCAACAGGATGATGATGGTGTCCTACCCTGCTCATTCTTTTATCATGCCCAGATACTGCCATTTCTCTGCTTTCTTAGCTTGGTTGAGAGAAAACTGGCTTTTTATAAAACCAGACAAGATTGAAATGATGCTGATCAGCAGGCGAAAGTGTCCAGAGACATGAAGATGCTGGGGTTGTACCTTCATTGAAGGTCTAGTCACTCACTTTGATTAAATGGGTGACAGTTTTGGGGCTATATCACATCCACTGCTCCTCAGTAATAGCAGAAACTCATTTGCAGCACCTTTTCCCATCTATGCCTGTCAACTGGTTGGAGGATTCACCACAGTAATCCATGCCCTTGTGACATCCGGGCTGAATTATTGAGATGTGCTCTACTTGGGTCTACCTTGAAATGCATCTAGCAATAGGAAAAATTGCTATAACCTGACTGCTGATTAGAGTAATCTGTTAACAGTATATAGATCACTGCAGTGGCCACCCCTCCATTTCTGGGTGCAATTCAAAGTGTTAAATTACTCTCTATAAATCTCTCAGGGTATGTTTACACTACCCGCTGGATCGGCGGCTAGCAATCGATCTATCGGGGATCGATTTATCGTGTGTAGTGTAGACACGATAAATCGATCCCCGATCGCTCTCCTGTCGATTGCTGAACTCCAGCTCGGCGAGAGGCAGAAGCAAAGTCGACGGGGGAGCCGTGGCCGTCGATCCCGTGCTGCGAGGACACGAAGTCAGTGATTCTAAGTCGATCTAAGATATGTCAACTTCAGCTACGCTATTCTCGTAGCTGAAGTCGACGTTTCATAGATCGATCCAACTCTCCCCCCCCCCCCCAGTGTAGACCAAGCCTTAGCCTGGAACCTGATGACCTCAGAAATCACCTCTCTCATCTTCTCTCACAGAAGCTGAAATCTGTTGGGACATTTCACTCCAATGTCCTACGAATGGAGTTGCATCCTGCAGGCTTAGTGGCAGGGCATTCTCAGTGTAGGATCTCATAGCGCCAGTCAGAACATTTTTGACTAAATGTACTTGCATCTAAATATGCTGTTTTGTTGAAGCCAAAACATTTTTGCGGAGACAATCAACTTCAACAAAGTTTTTGACAGTAAGATTTCTGCATCCAGGTGTTACGCCAACAGACCGTCGGCAGGTGTGGGTCAAACCTGGGACTTCTGGAGCTTAGTGTATGAGCCTTTATTGCAGGAGCTAAAAGCCACATAGCCCTTAGCTAAGGCTGTAGCAGACTCATTAATCTCTAAGTGGTCTCTGTGCCACTAGAGAGGACAGAGCACCACACGCATGAGGTGTGTGGGTTACACAGGCTTCTCTGGTCACCTCTGACCACAGAGAGAGACATGACCTTGTGTGATCAAAAAAGGCCATTTCACAAAAATGTTTGAAAGATTTTGTTTTCATTCCAATCTTTTACTTTTATTTCCAAGTACAGTATCAGTTATAATTATTCTGGTATAACTATAGTGGAATAATTATTCCAGGATAGCTATGCTAGGAAATTTCCTCATGTAGACAAGCCTTGAGTCTGGCAAACTTTGAGGCAGAACATGAGGTCTAACTATCCAGTGAAGCCTTCACTTCAACAGCATTTTAATATCATGGCAGATAAAAAGATATTGAAAAATGTATGTGCTCTTCACGTCTTCTGAATTCTTGTTCTAGCTGCCAAGATGATAGGAACTCAAAAAATTGATGAAATGTACAGTGGAACTGTTCATTTTTACTAAATTTTTTAAGTTATTATTTTAAAATGTAAAATATTTTTGATCCAGTTTGGTTGTTACCTACAAAAAGGAATAAAAATGAGTGAATCTACTTGTGTAATCTCACAGATGGAAAGAAACTAAAACTACAAATGTAAGAGGTTTTGGACCCATCATCTTTGGCGTGTAAAACAGAATCTTTACCCACTATGTTATAGAGCCTTCCATTAACAGAGGAATTATACTCTCCGCTGGAGATCTTCCACATTTCCAATGCTGCAAAAAGAAATAAAAAATATGGAAAAGAAAAAAATACTATGTTAAAAATGTGAACAGAAAGGCTATAAAGTTCAAACTATGATTGACACTCCATACCAAGACCTCAATGCCAGAAAAAAATAATCAGATTCAGCTTAATAGATAATATTATGTTTATTTATTCAATACAAAAGGGTAAATATTTTAGTTAAAAGCTCTGAGAGTCTAACGAGCTACATTGCAGGCTCTCATTTAATAGGAGACATAAGTTAAAGGCAGCAGCTACTGTGTTGATTTTACGTTTTTGGAAAACCCGCTCTTGGCTGAAAATTCTGCCCTCGTTGATACCTCTGCAGCTTGTTGGCCCACTGTTATTTGAAGAGATGTTCTACTCATGTAAGTTTCACTGTGCAGAATTGTCTATAGAAGGCGCTGGGGGACTCATTCTTGTCTCACACTGGTGAGAATCAAGAGCAATTCTATTGAAGCCAATGGAGTTTCAACAGAGAGAAACTGTTTTAAGTGGGGTCAGAATCAGGAACTCAGTTTTACAAGCTAAAGTAGATAAGCGCTTGCCTACGAGACAATGTCAGGCCAATTTTTTTGGCTCTTTGCTTTATCTTCAAAGGCTACTATATACTTTCATATATGAGAGATGCTCATTTCAGTGCCTGATCCAAATCCCCTTGAAATCAATGGAAAGATTCCCATGGACTTCAGTGGGCTTTGGATCAGGTCCTAGATGACACTCCCATGTTCTGAGATGTTTCCCTTCTTCCCATGTTTTAACAACATTGCACCTTGGAAATGCTGTAGGAACCATATTCTGCATTCCTTATGCGTCGATTGCAGTGGGAATTTTGGGCGTGCAGGGAATGCTGTATCAGGCAAGGAGAGGAACTGAGTGGAGCAGCTGTTATCTAAGAATGTGGGAGATGGCTGCAGAGATCAAAGACTTCCATCTTGGAAGGCAGAGCCCTGGACTGCAGGGGGAGATCAGACCAGGGCCAGATGCGGCTTACAGCTCAGTGGTGTTCCAGCATTTTAAAATAACAATAATTTAAAAATGTGCAATACAAGATTGCATTGCTTTAATGCAAAGAGCAACGCAGGAACTTCTCCCCCGAAAGCTCATTCTGTTGAATGACCGTAGCATAGGCAGAGAGAAAGCAGCGTTCTGTTTCGTCCTTCACTACTGCCTTGTTGTACATCATTGTGACATTTGACAGCACTGATCAGGTGTAAATTTGAAAATCAAAAAATATAAACGTAAAAGCCTTAATCCCTTAACATGAACCCAATGGTTCATTTTATAATGCACACACATTCCATTTTCTGGTGTTTATAACACCAGCATACAAGCTATGTCAGCCTCAGCATGAATTATGTCTACAATAACATACCATAGCAATCTGTTTCATTGCTTGTCACACAATACTGTGCAGGGGCCTGCTTGGCCAGTTACCTTATGAGATGCATCATTACTTGAAAATGCCAAAATTAGTTCATACTATTTTTGTCTCCCTGTGACAGGATTTTTATTATTTTTCCACAACTCCCAAGAATCTGCCAACATAAACAGCTGGTTTCCGCCACTATATCTCTATTCTGTATGATCCCTAAAAAAAACCTGGTATGGAAGTTTTGCTTCAGAGCACTAGTAATTCCACCGAGTGCGCAAGTAAAGGGAACATGGACCTTCTCTGATTGATTAACTAGATTTGAGCACAGACTGTTACTTGGGACCACAGAGAGGGCCAAGGAATCTCCTCCATCTTCACGCGCAACACGTCAAAGAATAATTTGAAAGGACTGTAACTCACTTCAGCAGTCTGTTTTGACAGATGGCAGTATGTCCAGGTTCCAGACAGTGGCTTGGAAAACGGTGGATGGACTCTTGCTTCAGACTCTGCTGACGCTGCTGACGAATGGGACTGTTTTTCTCTTTACAGATCTTCTCAGATGATTGCCTGTGAGGTTAAATCTCTCTTATGCCAGGTATCCATTTAATGAATGGAAGATTCCTGTGGTGCTTTGTTCTTTGAGGTTTTTTTAACCAATACATTTACATTTTTCTAAATCAAATTGTAGTTCTTGTGAAAGGAGACAGCCCTTAAGATCCAAGCCTCCAATCTTCCTATAGGCACATGAGCAGTTCAGGTTCACCAGTCAGTTAGTGCACTGCTCTGAGGGGGACCCCCAAATATGGGGTGAGTTTCTCATGCAAGTCCTCAACTGACATCTGCATTGTTATGATGTCGACAACTCTATGGACTAGACCAAAGGTGGCACGCAAGCTGATTTTTAGTGGTACTTACACTGCCCGGGTCCTGGCCACTGGTCCGGGGGGGGCTCCACATTTTAATTTTAAATGAAGCTTCTTAAACATTTTAAAAACCTTATTTACTTTACATACAACAATAGTTTAGTTATGTATTATAGACTTATAGAAAGACCTTCTAAAAACGTTAAAATGTATTACTGGCACGCGAAACCTTAAATTAGAGTGAATAAATGAAGATTCGGCACACCACTTCTGAAAGGTTGCTGACCCCTGGACTAGACTCTATGGACTGGACTAAAAATCACCTGTTTGTAAGTAACCAAAGCATCACAAGAGGGGTTGCAATTGTGCAGAATATACCAAAGTAAATATATATATAACTTCCTTCAATTGAACCAAAGTGTTTTGCAGCTTCAGCATGTCATCAAATTGTAGTTTATTTTACTACAAAACCCACTCTGATTTGGTTAACACATTGAACTATTGCTCACCTTGTGGCAAAAATAGCTTCCTTTGAGCTTTGCAATTGTTGCCTATAAATCACAAGTTTATTCTCCTTCTTAAAATCACATCGGCTGTGTCTTGCACCACTAACAGCTGCTGCTACATTTCCAATTTTCTAAAAGTTGCTATGCAGACTTCCTTGCCTTGGCTGGAAAATTAAACTGATCCTTGCCTTTCTGGCAAAAGTACCTACCCTTTGAACACCCTGAGTGTAGCTGAAAAGTCCAGATCAACCCCACCCCCAAACACCACTCACCTCTGATCAGAACCGTAGGCGCCGACCCCGTGGGTGCTCTGGGGCTGGAGCACCCATGGAGAAAAATTAGTGGGTGCTCTGCACCCACTGGAAGCCAAGCTCCCCTCCTCTCCCAGCCCCAGCTCCTCCTCCCCTCCTGAGCGCGCCGCATCCCCGGTCCTCTGCCTACCTTCCAGCGCTTCCCCCAGCTGCTGCCAAACAGCTGTTTGGCGGCATTAGTATGCTCAGTGGGCCTTATGGAAAGGGTGGAGTGGGGGCAGGGCTGGGGGCAGAGGAGTGGTTGAGGACCCAGGGGAAAGCGGGGAAGTCAGCGCCTATGATCAGAACCTTAACAGGCAACACCTTCATACTTGTATCTGAAGAAGTGAGGTTCTTACCCACGAAAGCTTATGCTCCCAATACTTCTGTTAGTCTTAAAGGTGCCACAGGACCCTCTGTTGCTTTTTACCTTCATACTGGGATGCAGCTGAGAAGTGTCTTTCTCCCTGGTCCACCCCTTTCTCCCAAAGCACTACTTGTATGTCTGCCCTCAGCTTGGTCCAGTCTCCTCCCCTTCGACTGACAGCTCATTTCTGTAGCTCTACTCTCAGTGTCCCTTCCTTCCACCCACTCCATTCTGACTTGTGATTCTGTTCCATTGCTCGGCTGAGCCCTTTCTCCTTCCCCTTCCACCGAGGCAGGCCATTTCTCTCTGCTCCGGCCTCATTCAGCCACTCCCCTTTGACTGACATCTCAGTGTTGCTGTGACTAATGTCACAGCCTTCCGCCTGCTTGTCCTGTTGCTCTTGGCAGGTGAGCCAGAAAGCTGTAACATTTTCTTACTCAGGTAGTATTTCTATTTGCCCCAGGGGTTCTGGACAAGAGGATTTTTATCAAGCCTGTAACTGTGGTTGGTCTGTAAATGAAAAGACATTTTTCGGTTATGGTGTCATGCCAAACTTGGGCTGTGGCAGGAAGGGACTGGATTTTGGGTTCTGGTTTCAGCTCACCTCTAAGAGTTCAAAACCCAAACTTTTGTGTATGTGTAACACCAACACACCCTGGTTGTCGGCAGGTGGGATCAAACCTGGGACCTTTGGAGCTTAGTGCGTGAGCCTCTACTGCATGAGCTAAAAGCCAGCTGGCTGTTAGACTAATTTTTATATATCGGTGCCATTAGATGGGACAGAACACCATACCCAGGAGGTGTGCAAGTTACATAAGTGCATGAACTAAGGGAATATTTGTCCTCTTGAGGGTAAAACCAGTGGTACTGAGGGAAATTGCAGTCCTTCAGTTTTCATTTTCCTGAAAATTAAAAAAAGGAAAACATCCCTATCTAGTTGGGATCCCAATTTCATCACTCAGGGAATTTTTAAGGTTGAGGTAGGAATTCCTGAAAATAGAAAAATTTAATGTGGCCAAATGAAAAAGTGCTGCTAAAAATATAACATGCTGTAAAGTGATACAACAGAAGCAACATGACTTTCTCATTATGGGATGAGACCCAACATAAATGGAAGGGAAATAAATGTTTCTGGGGTTGCCATAGTTACCTACTGGCTAGGAACTGAAAGAAAAATTAATGGCTTTGGGGAATTTTAGTGTAAAGTCATTTCAATCAGAGGCTGATATAGTAACATAAGATTTGCCGTGATGGAACTAGAGATAAGACCAGGATACAAAGTTCTATTCTGGACTGGAACTTTCTCAAACTTTAGCAGCGTTCAGCTCTGGGGGTTTCATCCCGGCCCATCTCTAATTCGAACAGACGAATTGTAGTTGTGCAGCCAAGTTCCCTGCCTCTGACACTGACCAATTCAGGATTCATCAATAGAAGGTGAAAAACCCTTCATTTAACTGTGCAATGCTAGAACACTGGGGACACATTTTTCTGACCACACATGCAGCTCAGGTTGCATCCCGTAATATGAGGCTAGAAAAACCGTATGTATTTTATACCAGTTGTGTAAAAGGGGATACAGAGACCGATTCTCACTACACCCAGGGGCCTCTTAAAGCAATCTGTCAATATCACAATAGTACCCAGCTCTTTATATATAAAGGAGTGTAGAGTGGAAGCGAATTTATATTGCCAGAGTGCTGCAAAGGGGCCTTAGAGTTTAAATGAGAATCAGGCCAACTGGTCTTAGTCATATATAAATCTTATGCATAATATCCCAGAAGTGAGTTTCATGGTCTAATTACACTCTAACTAAGGAAGCATTTCCCCTTTCATTGGAAATCTATTACCTTTTAATTTTACAGCATGTCCTTGATTTTTGTATTATAGGAAAGGATAAAGAGGAATGCCTTACTGGTCTTCATTTTACCAGTCCTCATTTAATAGATAGTACTTCTACCATATATCATCATATTCTTCATTCCAGTCATGAGTCTGAGTCTGTTTAATCTCTCACCAGCGAGAACCATCTATATAATTCACTAGCATTAACTAGCAGTATGCTCATTTTTCTTTATATTTACATTGTAAAAAAATCTGTGGTCACCTAGGACTTCACAGCTTTGTCTTGAAATGAATTGAGATATGTCCATTTACTCAACAGCTAAGGATCCAAGTACGAGAAACCACGTATTCCCATCAAGAGTCAAAAAGAAAGGAGAATAAAGTACAGACTGGCTATAGAATTGTGTCAAATTAGGTAATGGTACTTGAAACTATTTCAAATCAGGGAGAACAGATTTTGCCCTAAAGTTATCCTCAAATCAATCTAAGATTGCATCACTCAGCCTCTCCTCATAATTCAGTTGTGCCATGAGAAAAGATTTTGCATCATCATAATAGCAAAATAAATAAATAAATAAAATCCATTCTTTCCAACTTCAAACCATTTGATCTTATGAGGAAATATTGGGATCCAGTTATGCTAACAGATATCGACACTGGTTTGATTATCCAAAAAAACCACAAAATTCCTGTGGAAGTGACGATTGAAATACAGTGTAAAACAACAAAATGTAGAAGTCAAATTGAGGGGACTAAATTTAAAAAGTGTTCCAAAATGCTCTATAAATCTGCAAAGAAGACTCAGTCCCACCCCCCTAATATAAGTACCAAAAATACAGAAGGCTTTTTATAAAAGTTTGAAACACAGAAATGCTCTGATGAACCCAATATCCTGATGCTACAAGATTTAATATTATTTTCAAAAATCTCTAGATTTCTATGAAGCATAGTGTTATCTTTTATCAGTGCACTCATGCAAGTTTTAGAGCTGTCAGACTGTATTTGCAATTCACTGGGGTTTTCGCTCTAACTTCTAAAATATTTCTTCTAGAGGAATTGTCTGAACTCTAACTAAGAACTGAATAAATCAAATCCTGATCCCAAAGCATGAACACAGGCCAAAACTGTGTCAGAGAGATGCTTTAGAGGATGGAGAAATAGGCTAGACTGGCAACGTGACAGCAGCACGAATGATGTCTAAAGCTACTGTGGCCAGAAAGTATCCTGAGAGCTGCGCTGTTGTCTCACTCTGTTTTGGAGGTTGCAGCATCTTAGATCCCGATTCAGCGCTCCCTTTTACTAATGTAAATTAGGAGTAGATCCAATGAAGCCAATGGACTTGCACCCATATAAAATTGGATCCAGCTTTGTCACCATAACAAGATGTCATTCACACCATCAAGCACCCCTTTTCCTAGTCCACCCCCACAAAAAAGAAAATAACCCTGCCCCAAAGCAGAGCTTTCTATAACCCAATGAAGGAGAAGACCCATAGACTCCATAAAATCCACCAGGAACTTCCCTATTGCCAGTCTATTTTATCTGGAAGGCATGCTGTATTAATTTAGATGGAATATATGGGCCAAAGGTGTTAACATAACCCAGTCACAACATTAAACAGTGTTAAACAAGGTTCAGGGTTTGGCCTACAGAGACCTCAGCTCCATTGTACCATGGTAAACACACCATTAAAAATCATTGAAAAGATAAATCCATTAAAGATAAAGAAAGGAAGAAACAACAGTTAAAGCATTTGACAGGCAAAGTATTAAGTAAGGCTTTTGTTTTAACAGCATCCCTTTGTTTCCTTTCCCCTTAGCTGGAGAGAATTTTAGAAAAAAACCAAACAAACCTTGTTTGACAGTCTCTGAGGCCTGGTCTACACTACAAACTTAGGTCAACATAAGTCGCGTTAAGTCGATCTAATCATTTATGTGTCTACACTACCGAGTCCCTTCCGCTGACCTAAGTGGGCTGTAAAATTGACTTCTGTACTCCACCTCCGCGAGACGTGTAGCGCTTGATTCGACATCCATGGGTCGACATGGGGATAGTGTAGACACGGTGTTGTGTAATTTGAATGAATTGGTCTCCAGGAGATGTCTCAGTGCTCCACTGCGACCGCTCTGGAGAGCGCTTTCAACTCCACTGCACATCAGCCCAGTACTCAGGAAACAGCTGATCCCCTGTTAAAACCCCAGGAACTTTTGAATTTTAATTTCTTGTTTGATCAGCATGGAAAGCTCGTCAGCACAGCTGATCATGGAGACTCAGTGCATCTGCAAGCAAGCTTTCATTATTTCTCCCCACACAGTGTTATCAGTCATTTTCCCCCAAGTTAGCTTACTTTTCTTTGCTGTTTCTGTGCGTTTGTGTGCAAAATAAAACTTAACGGATTGAGGAGAAAGGACTCTTTATTCATTCAACACATGGTGGTTGGTGGTGGTGGAGTTTACAGGGGAGAAAATGCAATGGAGGGGAGAGTTTGGTAAGGAACAACACGGACAAGTGTCACATTACTTTGGCTCATTGCTGAAAGTGGTTTTCAAAGCCTCACAGAGATGCAGAGCCCCTCGATGTGCTCTTCTTATTGCCCTGGTGTGTGGCTGCTCAACATTGTCTGCAGGGCAATCTGCCTCAACCCCTCACCCTGGCAGAAACTTTTCTCCCTTTGTTTCACAGATATTATGGAAAACACAGCAGGCAGCAATAACAATGGGGATATTGCTTTCACTGAGGTCTCACCTAGTAAGCAAACAACACCAGCAACCTTTTAAACGTCCAAAGGCACATTCCACCACCATTCTGAACAAGTTCAACCATAGGCTGTACAAGTGCTTACTGCTGTCCAGGCTGCCCGTGTACAGCTTCATGAGCCATGGGAGCAAGGGGTAGGCTGGTCCCCCAGGATCACAATTGGCATTTCAACATCACCAATGGTTATTTTGCAGTCTGAAAAGAAAGTCCCTGCTTACAGCTTTCTGAACAGATGTGCGTGGCATGCACCTTTCCCGACCATCCCACGCTGATGTCAGTGAAATGCCCCCTGTGATCCACCAGCACTTGCAACACCTTTGAGAAGTACCCCTTTCTTTGGCAAGGTGGTCTGGTGCCGAGATCGGGATATGCGTTCTGTCTATCGCCCCATCGCAGTTAGGGAACCCATCACGGCAAAACCATCCACTATGTCCTGCATGTTGCCCAGACTCACTGTCCTTCTTAGCAGAAGTCTGTTAATGGCCCTGCAAACTTGGATCACAACAGATTCACGGTAGATTTACCCACTCCAAATTGATTCCCCACTGACCCAGAGCAGTCTGGTGTTGTGAGCTTCCACAGACCTATTGCCACTGGCTTCTCCACTGTCAGAGCAGCTCTCGTTTTAGTATTGCTGCACTTCAGGGCTGGGGAAAGCTCTTCACACAGTTCCTGGAAAGTGGCCTTACGCATTCGAAAGTTCTGCAACCGCTGCTCGTCATCCCATAGCGGCATAATGATGTGGTCCCACCAGTCAGTGCTGGTTTCCCAGGCCCAGAAATGGTGCTCGGCTGCGTCAAGGTGATGGGTGACTGTCACCAGCAACTGCAAATTGCTTTGCTCTATGTCTTCCAGCAGGGCTGCTTGCATGGCATCACATTGTATTGCAGGAAAAGGCGCGAAAAAGGCTTGGATTTTTTGCCATTGATTTCAGGGATAGAGAGAGGGAGGAAAACGCATCATGGGAGGCTAATGTCATGTACCCATAATTACCCACACCAATGTTTTGGTCCCATAAGGCATCACAAGCCCAACCCAAAATTCCAGTTGGCTACATGCTCTGTGGGATAGCTACCCACAGGGCACGTAGCTCTGTGCGTTGATGCAAGCCCTGCTAGTGAGGATGCACTCCGTCGACACAATGAGCGTAGTGTGGACACGCAAGATCGACTTGCTTAAATCGGAGGCTCAATGTCGACTTACATAAAGTCGACTAACTTTGTAGTATAGACGTGGCCTTCGATGGCCATAGCTGTCCTTTTGGGGGAAAGAGAAGTGAGCTGAGATGGGCTGCAGCTGTTGTTGCTGCTGTTAAAGTCCGACCCTGTTTCATACCAAGGGGTTATTGTGATTCAACTAGATCCAGTGGAGATGGTGATGTCATCTGGATCCTTCCCTCTGGCCCTGACATCTGTCGGGATCAGGATGACAAAGGCCTGAGGGCCCAAGATACAGTGGCCGTGGCAGCCAAATTTATAGGCCCAATTATTACAACATAATCGCTCTCTTTTATGAACCAGTTCTGCTTAGGATCAGACATTTGTTCATAAAGTCATAAGTACAAAACCAAAAAGCCTTATTTCAGTTGAAGCTTATAGAAAAAAGGAAAAGGAAAAGATACTTGGTTATATATGAAGGTTTGCAAATTACTTATCTCCAAACTGGGATTTTCTAAATAAATGTCTGATTTTTTTTTTTTTTTAAGAGAGGGTTAACATTTTCGATATCCCAGCGTGGAGTCTAAAGAGTTAAATACCGACCCAGAAGCTGGCACCTTGGCAAACAAGCAGTTGTTTTCAAAGTTAGTCCAAAACAAAAGTGTGTTTGAAAATTCTTGAGTGTTGAGTTTGTTTGAGATAAGCATGCAAAACAAACCATTATTTTTTTAAAGCAAAAATAACCAGGGTTAACCAAGGTTTTCCAGTTATTAATTAAAAAAAAATCTTTTTAAGAAATGCCGAATAATTTTTCTTTTATTTTGAGGTTTGTTGTTTCTGTGATTGGTAATAACTTTGAAAGTTTAATGAAAAGGTATTTGTAAGCAAAAGCGGTAAAAATGAAGTGTTTTAAATTATTGAAGGTTATGTTGCTAAAGCAGACTTGTACTGAAATAGCAGCTTGGGTAGCCCTCTTGTTAACAAAATGCCAGCTTAATTCAGGGCTGCTACAGCATCAACTGTGAATTAAATCTCAAATCACCAAAACCAAGGGCTCTTCCAGCAGCAAACTTTTTGTAAATGTTTTGTATTTGAAATGTTTTTTCCTTGCTGTTTGTGTGTTTTTGCAACATTTTCCTGTTTTCTTTTCAATGTCAATTATTTTAGTTGTTCTTCTGTGCATGTGAGACAGCACAGGACAAGGGTTGCAGGGTAGATCAGCAGGATGGGCTAAGTTGCCACAGTGGCCATGTTGTTCTCACCGATGGTGGTGGTAAAACAGGCAGGCAAGATCTGTTCAGGGGCAGCTCTATGTATTTTGCTGCCCCAAGCACGGCAGTCAGGCGGCTTTCGGCGGCATGCCTGAGGGAGGTCCACTGGTAATGCAGATTCAGCGGCATGCCTGCGGGAGGTCTGCCGGTCCCGCGCCTTCGGCGTACCCACCTCCGAATTGCCGCCAAAGCCGCGGGACCGGCGGACCTCCCGCAGATGCGCCACCGAAGGCTGCCTGACTGCTGCCCTCACGGCGACTAGCAGGCTGCCCCCCTGTGAAGTTTTACTGCCTTTGAATATTGCAAGTGGCTCATGAATGCAAAAGAACCCTATGTTGTTGCTTGTTTTAAAAGGAGATGACAGACTCAGGTAAGAATAGCATCGGGGCTAAAGATTTTCCTCCAAGTGAGCAAGTTTAACCATTAGTGCATAAAATTTTCATGCAAATATACAGCTTCAATGCCTCACTCATCTGGGACACCGCCCACGGAATATGCCCAGCATTTCCAGATCCTCTACCAGCTCCCAGACATCAGTCAATAGAGACTTAGATACCTCTCCTCATTATTTCTATATTTGTCTCCTTAGTTTGCCCATCAATGATCTTTAGAGCAGGGGGAACATCGCTTCCTGTGGTAATGTCCCTAGGTGTTTGGACCCTGCCCAGAAACCTTACCTATTGTAAGGCAGGCTGGGGATCTTACAGATTTCACCCATCCCTCCAAATGTCACTTCACCTGAGTGTCAGTCTTCTCCAGGGTTTGTCCTCTTGCTGGGGAGGTAGGGCACACACAGAAGAATTGTATAACTTCTGGTGATGGCCTTAGAAGCATACTGCAGTCAGAGCATATGCTCTAACACAGCTTTTGCAACTCAGATGATGAGAATTATGGGCTGTTATAATGGTCCCTTACTTCTACCCGAAGACTACTCGTCTTTTCTGCTGGCCACAACATGCTATATCCTCTCTGGGCTTGTCTGTATTTGAAAATGTATCCATTGGTGGCAATGGGCATCAGCAAAAGGTGCAGACCCCAGTTTCTCCTTGTATGTGATTGCAGATGTGTTCAGTGGTTACTCAGAAGCACCTTCTTCTGATGCACATTGTCAGCAATGGGTGGTTTTTTCTAGGGTAGACAAATGCTCTGTGTTCTCAAGAAAAAAAATCTGATAAGCTTATTCCTATGGTACATGTACAAAATAATAAAGGACAAGGCAGGGGTTATTTTGTAATACTGACCCCCATCCAGCTTCCACTGAATCAACAGCAAAATTCCCATTAACTTCAGTAGTGTCTTCTTGGCACGTTTGGAATTCAGAACTCTGATACAGGCACCTTAGAATTGTTTTTGACACTGGCAGACCAGGTGCCAGTTCTTAGGCCTCAGCCCAGCACGGACAAATTCATTGCTGGAAACTGATCCAGCTCATCTGTGTGTTAGTATGGTTAAGGTGGGTATGGGACTTAAAACAATATGTTTTGTGTTTAGACTTTATGAAATGCTTGTAAATTGCTACATCCGTTAATCCTGCTTATAATGCCTGTATCCCACGCTATAAGGTAGTACTTGAGTGTTTGCTATATAGCTGTAAAATGTTTGTTCTGAACTATGTAACTCACCAAATAAGAGAAAATTTTACATAGTGTAAAATGCTAAATCCCTATGAAAGGTGTTATGTCTTGCCCATTAAGAAGGACTATCAAAATTAAAGGGATCATTGTGGAACATCACAATGCAAAAACTTTGCTAATTGTCCCTGCACAAGCTATGTGCAAAAGGGCTCGTCCCATCAGCTTGAATTCTGGGAAAAGGAAATAAAGATAGCGGACATGAAAAATTCTCATCTCTTTTGCTGTTTGCACTCTCACAGGGCCAGAGTCAAGAAACAGAAGCAGAGATTTCCCAGGGTCAACATGGATTAGCCCTAACAGACATTCAGTGCTGACAGTTCTGTTACCTTTGGGAACCATGTAACCTGTAACTCATTTGTGTGTATATATTTGCCCTCTTTAACCTGTAAATAACCCTCTCATTTCTTTTTCCTAATTAATATATCTTTAGTTAGTTTTACTATAGGATTGGCTACAAGTGTCTTTGGTTTGAGATCTGAGGTACAAATTGACCTGGGGTAAGTAACTGGACTCTTGCAACTGGGAGCAACCTGAATCTTTTGGGATCTTTGATTTATGGCAACCATCTATTACTAAGTCCAGCTTGCCTGGGTGGCAAGATGGACTGGAACGCCCAAAGGGCCTTTCTGTGACTCTGTGGTACGCCTGTTATAGTGCTTCAGGCCTTCACATTTGTTAGTGGGTTGGTGAAATCTAACTATGAAACATACAACTTGTTTGGGGTGTCTGCCCTGCTTTTTGATAGTATGGCCTGAGATTGGCACTCATGGTCATGAACCACTCTGGACAGTGTGACAGTGGTCCCCGTCCAGTTTCCACTGAATCAACACCAAAAGTCCTGTTAACTTCAATACTGTCTTCTTGGCTCTTTTGGTATTCAGGACTCTTACGGGGGCACCTTCGAATATTTATGTTCTTTTTTAACAGAAGAGCCAGCTGTGGAGTTTCTGCCAATGGCAAACACTGCACATGAGGGCATAGGTTCGGGAAGGAAAAAACCTGGAAATATGAAAGTAGAGGGGGACTGACGCCATAATATTTAGATATGGATTTTGAACCTCCCTAACAAAAGGAGTGTTGGGATTCAGGGTTTAGTTTTGCCATTTCATGCAAAATCAGGTGAAATTGTGATTTCAACTAGGATTTGTTCTGGGGTTTCAGATTAACCCAAAACTTGAAGAATGTCACAGCCCTCTCCCAGGGCAGGAGCGGGGTAACCACCACGCTACACCTGGAGATTACAGTTTTTCCCTGGGGACTACCCCGCAATGAGTTAAAAGAGGCAAGATAGGTGATTCCATTCCATTTCTTTTTAAAAGGACCTGAGCTGTGCTTTGCAAAAATCACCCGTATTAGCGGTTTAATGAATCAAGAAACATTATTCAATATGGATGTTTTTCTCATTTTAAAAAGATCTATGGTTCTTACATAACCACTTATGATCTATTTCCTGATGCCAGGAGGGGAACAAGCTTTGAAAATAGACGTCTCCTTCCAAAAAATGAATGTATAACTGGCACTGTGGAGTTCCATGTTTATTGTCTCAATTATTTCCAGCTCATTTGTTCCCAGCTCACAAATAAAACATTTTTTTTTAACCAGTACTGCAAACTCAAGCTGGCATCTGAACAGCAAACTGGTTTCTTTCCTTCTCCTGCATCATCACTAATAAGAAAGGTTCTGCAGGTTAAGTTTGTACAAATGATTGATCCTGTACTTAGAACATCATAAACAATTTGATGCAGGGAGCACAAAAGTAATAGAATCCAGTGCTGTCTCCCATAACTATGTAGACCCTGTGGGGCTAACAGGAAAAAACCCCCAGAAAGCACATGTTTTTGTTCTTAAAGTCAATAGCTATGACCTTGAATGCATGCAGGGAGCAGTTCTGCTGAGTAAAGGGATGCTATTTTTACACACTTTTCAGAGTAGAATCATCCTTTCATATCTGAACAGGTCTGATTGTGGACCTAAGAGGACAGAGATAGGTAAGCAATGATGTCATCAATATAAGGTAGAAGTTGCTTCTTTTTTGCTTACTTCCAATGGGGTGGATCACATAATGTTTTCCTGATCAAAGGAACAGGAAGTGTCCCGGGGATGTACAAGTGAAATAAAATGAAGGCCTACAAGCATGCATAAATGCACTTGCTTCCCATAACATGGGTAGGTTCAAAGCACTTAAACCACTCCAGAAGTCAATGTTAGCAGCCACATGAGAGCAAAAAAATCCTTAAAGGAGCCATCTGGGAACTATGTAGAAGTAAGAAGTGCATCTATCTTAACTTCTGACCTGGAGTCTGGATCTTCCAATTCCTCCTCTTCCTGCAGTGAAGAAGAGATAGAGGAGTGCCTCCAGATTCAAGACATGTTTTCCTAAGCACAGGAGAGTGAATCCACATGTGAATATACATATAAATAGGCAAAGAAAAACAATGTCCCTACAACACTGTGCCTGGGACAGAGCAGAAACAGCAGGGCTTGAAAGAGGACCAGATGACCAATATCAGAGGAAGAAAAAGGAAAATACACTGTAATGCAAGGTATTTTCTTTATAGACTAACGTACCTGGTTAAAGTTAAGGTAGGTAGGTATAAGACTAGATATGGTGTACAAATTGTTTCTTGTGTTTTTATCTGATCAGTTCTCTACTCCTAATAAATCTTATTGTCAACTAGATCACTAGAGCCTCAGATTGTTGTTTAGGGAATTTTATGCAGATCATCCTGGAAAGAAAAAGCCCCTCCCCTCTAGGAAGAGGAAGTGTAGGGAGGGTGCCCAGAGCCTACTCTTTTTCAGGGTGTCAAGGAGCTTCCCGTTCCAGACCAAGGAGTCATCTCCCATAAGATGTGTTGCTAGCAGGACAGTGGTCCAACAGACACTTGGAGATGCCGAAGGACCTCAAACAAGAACTGAGTTCAAGGAGGTGAAAGTAACAGGTGGGACTAATCCTTCCTTTCTGGCAACAGGAAATAGATTGTAGTCTCTTTGGGGCAGAGACGGTCTTTGTGTTCTATTTGTACCGGGCCTAGCACAATGGGGTCCAGATCCAGGTCCAAACAAACAAGATAACAACCCTAACTGCAGCTTGATCATTCATATGGAGGAGGTATTCTTTTTCTGTCTTGGCTCATGTATTCTTTTTTTAACTCATGAAATCCTTTGCACAACAGAGATGCCCTGACACTGGCATACATACAGTTCCTAGTCTGGTATTCACACTTTTGTGGCTGCAGCTCTAGGCTCCCCCTTCCTACATGACGTCATGAATCTCAAGCCCCAGTGAGCCTCCATTGTCTAGCCTCCATTCATTTAGGTCAGCTAGAACCCAAAATGAAGCCGAGACTGTTCCAGACCCCAGCATTGCAACTGGAATAGCCTGACTCACAGTCATAGAATTCAAGGCCAGAAGAACCACCAGGTCATCTAGTCTGACCTCCTGTATAGCATGAGTCAACGCCACCACCCAGCACCTGCACACTAACCCCAACAACTGAAACTGGACCATGATATTACAACCCACAGGATATCAAACTCTTATGTGCCACAGTCAGAGAATAGGATGGACCAAGGTGCATCAATGCCCATGGCCCCTGCAATGCCCTGAGTTCCAATGGAAGTTGGAAAATGAAGGCAAAATGGGACCTGGCAGACACTGGTTGGCAAAGCTAAGGCCTTAAGTGGTCCATTTGCCCCAAAAGATTGTGTGTCACTGATTTACAAAACATCTGTGGTGTAATGTCTGTGTACGGTGTTAGTCTTAATGAATAGGAATTACAGTGCTACTCTGAAACCGGTCCCTAGTGGAACTCTCTGCAGTGGATCGTCACCTGTTCACAGTATAAAGCCACTGTTCTTTTATACCGGGGTAAATCTGTTACCATATATGTAACAACCCCTTTGCTCCTCTCTCTTGCACACCTGGTATCTCACCATAGCATCAGGTGGCTTGTGAATGCATAAATGACAGCCACCAATCTCATGGTTCAGAACAAAGCTCCCTGGGTAATGAGCAAATTGTTCTATGAAGCCAAGCTGCAGTACAAACCTCACAAGTTGGTGAAATCTAATATTCCTGTGTGACCTAAACTCATAGCTGAGCCAAAGTAATTTACTAAATTTAGGGGTTGGGAATTGGGAGCAGGATCTTGAGACTGAATTGTGTATTCATAAGAGCAATCAAACACGCAGCCCAAATGATTGATTTGCTGGTAATACACATGTCCAAAATGTTATTTACTTTTAACTCTGCCAATCCAAACACAATTTACATTCACAGTGTATATTTACCAGCACAGTGGTGATGGTATGTTCTTTGAATTTAACAGGAAAAAATAAATTTGAAGCCCGGCTTGAGTATGGTGCTTATTTGATAAACCATTTTTGCACCAATAAACCTATTCTACATACGGTTTCATTTTTTTTCTAAGTGACAGAGACTACAATTTCAAACTTCTATTTTTCATTATTAGCAGTATTTCAGTAGTGCTACAGCAGCCAGCGCATTGTGCTAGGAGCTGTACAAACACATAACAAAAAAATGGTCCTTGCCCCAAAATGGTTGCAGTCTAAGTAGAAAAATCCTAAACATAAACCTCTGCATAGCATGTCATGCAACAGAGGATACCTGAAATATCTCTACCATGTGAAACAGAGTAGCTAGAGAATTCTTATCTACAAAGCCACAAAGGTTGGGAAATTTCTGATTACACTTTTCCCCCCCATCTGAAAATGCGGATTCATTGAAACCAAAACTTTGCACAGGAAAGGGATGGTTTTGATGAATTTCCCAGTTTGAAAAAGTTTTGAAAAAACAGTTTCAACATTGTCAAAATGTCCCATTTCAAGAAAAGTTCCTTTCTTCCATTTGAAACGTCTTTTTTGTTTCAAAACTATTGAAATGGTTGACATTGAAACAAAACATTCCAAAATTACCAGAATGAAATGTTTCAATGGACCCAATCTGATTTTTTCCCCAGATTTTTGGTGCCCAATTTTTTTTTTTCAGCATTTTGATTTTTTATCCCAACTCAAGATGGGAATTTTTATTTTTTGAAATCTCAAAAATTGTCCCAGGACAGGAAAACAACTTTCCATCCAGCTCTAATAATAATACTGGCCTCGTCTATCCTGTCTGTTTAGATCATAAGCTCTGTCGATGGAGCTTCAGTGGTCATACAAACAATAATAATTTTCCTAAAAAATCTGTATTTTGGGCACGCTATGGCTGATTCACATGCCTACCTGCATAAGGACTAGAAGGTTACCCATTTATCTGTAGGTGTCACTAACATACCAACTGGTAACAAGATATTTTCACATTAAATGAAAATTCTTTGCACAGCTGCATGCTTATGGGCTGTAATTACAGATCTCCTCCTCATTGCAGTCACAAGGAAATAATAACAATATTTGAACGCAGGAGGAAAGCATTGACTAGATGGCATTCTTTCACCATGTGTTCTCGTTCACTCTCAGATCTGTCAGAGATTACACCTAATTAAAACATCTTGCAAGCCCCGATGCTTCAAGAAAATTCCCTTACTAATTATTAGTGATTTTAGGTTGTGTTGATTATTCTATTCCCCCCCACCCCTTTCTATAGATTTCACATGGATGCTGCTGATCTGATACATTTAGTTTTTCATTAATACATTTTCTCGTATTTTCACTGTGGGCTTGTCTACACGGGGTATTTAGTCCAGACTAACTCAAGTTAGTCCAGTCCGAAAAAGCCTGCATATACACAACACAACTCATGAGAGTGCACCACATTTTCCACAAACTCTGGAGTCCTCTTTCAGAGAGTACTGAGTTTGATGTGCATTGAATTAGTGTGGTTCATTGTTCATGTGGACACAATGGTGCTGCACACCAATTTAGCAGTCCTCCAACTGCTATTCTACAGTGCTTTGCAGGTGTCTATTACTAATCTGTCTGTTTACCTGAGTGCCCTCCCCTGCTCTGGAGTCAAGTTGACTGGCTGTCCCCTCCCCTGTTTAAAAGTTGGCATGATTTCAGAATTGGTCCATTTGCTCTTGGATTCCAATACATTGGCTTGCAGAGATATTACTCCAGCTGCCTTTACAACATGCCTGGAGCAGCCACTTAGAGCCATGCTGAGACCCTGGATCTCACTGACATATGGGGAGAAGCATTGGTGCAAGAAGCACTTGTGACCATCACCGGAATGAAGATGTGTTGTGGACATTGCTAGGCAGAAGTCCACAAATTGCCACAACCGGGACACCGGCCAGTACTGGATAAAGATCAAACCATTCAGAAGGACTTACATCAAAACCAGAGATGCCAGCAAACAGTCCGGATTTGGAAATGTAGCCTGCCCATTTTTTGAGAAGCTGGACAGGATTTTGAGCAATGACACCACTAACAACCACAAGGAGGTTGTGGACCCTGTGGCTCTCCCCTCCCGGGGGATAAGCAACAAGAGTCATCAGAGGAAGGCAGTGAAGCGCTCTCCCTGGAAAGCTGGGGTCTCTTTGGGACTAAGGACGCTGGCAGTGGCGGTAAGAGGTCAGCTTGATTCCCTGCCAGAAACCTGGCCTAGGACTGAGGAAGCAGTTCCTGTGGTGGGACCCACAGCTGTATCTATCTTTACGTTTACTATTATTGTGCTAGCTTCTGTTCCAGGTGCCCTGCTGTCGTAGCTTTTCTGAGTCTCCAACCCCCGCCTCCCGACCGCCTCTCTCAGCCCATGCTGCCCATTCAGGCCCTCCAAGCACATTTTCAAAATGGCGGCTGCCCCAAGCAGGCTAAAGTCATAACCATCCACTGTTTGCAGGCCTATGCCACACACAGCACATACCCAGCTACCTATTTTCTTTTTCCTTCCCCGTATCTGTCCCACCCAGTGACTGTCCTCTCCCCCCCACCCTGTTCAACTGCTCAAAATTGTGGCAGCAGCCTGGAACAGCCACAACTTCTACCCACCTCTCCTCCCCTCACCTCCTGCATAAGGGCCGCTCTAGCTACAGGCAAACTAGGCAGTTGCTAGAGTTGCAGATTCTACCTAGGGTGGCACGGACGACCAAGCCAAAGCTGAGTGAGTGGCGCTGCGACCTGGCACTTGGTCTCCTTCCCCCCCCCCCCACTTCTACCATAACCACTGAACCATCAGAAGGCTCACTGTGTCCCCACAACAGTCCAATGCACCCCTTCCCCTTGAAAACCTCTGTCCTAAGGGGTTGGGGAGGGGCATGGGCCACTGAAGTTTTGCCTTGAGTGGCCTCTGCTCCCACGGCATGTTTGAATAACGACAACATTCAGTTTTGCAAAATTCAGCAGTGTATTGAAAAAGTTCGGGTAGCATTCTCAGTTTACATGAGGTAGGCATGGGCATTGCATGCCCGTAAAGGTACTAATACCACAGCTCCCTGCTAAGGTATATATGCCAACAGGCCTTTGTATAGGAAAAGAAGTTATTCTTAGGGATAGCATAGTCACACAGCTCTTAATGGCTTGGCACAGGTTTACGGAGAGAAAGGCTGGGAGCAGTGAAGGCTTCAAACAATCAGTGCAGAACCCTATCTGTTTTCCTCTGCACTTTCACCATGTCTGCAGGGGAGATAAAGTGGAATCTAGGACGGAGAAATTGCCCCATTTTGGTCTGGACATAATGCAGGCTAGATGCACAGTCATCACCCCAGCATAGCTCCCAACTCCTGCAGCACTTCTGCGGGGACCATCTTGGCGATAGCTTCCCAGTGTATATCTTGCTGCTCTGCTTTTGCCTTTTGAGGGAGACTGTTCTCTGCCTCCTAGTAACCCACGTCAGTGTGACACCATTGAGAGTCAGGACAACCTCCAGCAGATGTAGAGGGAACTAATATCCAGCTCGCCCCCCCAAGTACTCCTGTTAGCTCCCCCAACACTATATAAGTACCTCCAAGACACTGCCTGAACAAGAAAGCCAAACTGGGAACATAATTCCCCAAAACCCTGCAGCCTCCAAGGCACCACTGCGAACCTAAACAGCATAAACGACAGGCCCCAAAATCCCAAGCTTGCCTTCCTCATGCACACGCTGCTCACCATCTCTGAGCCACCCTCCCCACCCAGCACACACACAGTGGGAAGAACCTCAGGGAGGGGTTATTAGAAATATATGTTAAAAATACTACCATAGCCTCTCTGGAATATGAATAATAACCTCATGGTTGGTTGGTTTCCGACTCCCCCAACTATGGCACCTGCATTGGCCAGACCTGCAAGGACAGCACCTTTTTCAATGACTCAGCAGCTGGCTAACCCGAGAGGGGAGAAACGGATGAAATGTTAGCACACCTCACTGCAGACTCCCCCCAAAATCTGTAAAACAATGGTGAGGGGGTGGTTCTGTTTGAGATCAGAGAGGGAAATAACAAGCGCTGCAGTGGGTAGGGACAGCGTTGCCATGGCAAAAGACACCGCGTAGAGAAAGGCGGTGACATGGAGAAGCAACTCCTTGTGGCAATATTGAGCCAGAATGCTCTGCTCCAGAGCATGCTGCTAGTGGGCACACAGACAATCCACTGCCCTAAACCAGGATCCAGTCATGTTCAGCTGCGTCTGGACAACAGAGGGTACTGGGAACACCAGCATCTCTCCTCTCCCCACCTCCCACCGCCTGCAGCCATTCCCTTCCCCGGCCCAAGCTCAGAACAGTGAGAACAATTGCAGCTCCTTTGACCCATCTAATGCGTGTGGTAATTCTGAGCCCCAACGCTCAAGAGCAGAAGGCCCAAGAACAAGAAGGGGCAGAGTTAAGGTGAACTGGAGCCTCTTTCCCCCTTTTGTTTTGTTCCGCCCTTCATGGCAGTGTGTCATTTTAAAGCTTTGTTTCATTGTGGTTTTGATTAATGGTTCATTTCTGGTCATTACATAATAAATTGTTGTTTAATACAAATCATTAAAAATCCATTCTCAGAGAGTCGGCAGTGCACGGTACCCACATTGTGCATAAGTCATAGGTTTCTACAGAAGTATCCAGGCACAGACACAAGATAAAATGGCTACCACCCCTAAAAGAGACTGCACCCCTTACAGTCCGACCCCCACCCCCAGACGCACACGCTCCCTGGGCTACCGCTGGATGTACAGTTGCACATGTTCAGGTTTCTGACTCTAAGGCCTTGGCTACACTTACCAGCTAGTTCGACGGCTGGAAATCGAAGTTCTGGGTTCGACTTATCGCGTCTAGTCTGGACGCGATAAGTCGAACCCGGAAGTGCTTGCCGTCGACTGCGGTACTCCAGCTCGGCGAGAGGAGTACCGCAGAGTCGACGGGGGAGCCTGCCTGCCGCGTGTGGACCAAGGTAAGTTCGAACTAAGGTACTTTGACTTCAGCTACGTTATTAACGTAGCTGAAGTTACGTACCTTAGTTCGAATTGGGGGGGGGGTAGTGTAGACCAAGCCTATGTAAGAGCAATTGGCAGCCTGGCAGTATTGCCCTGGCTATTTTTGTTTTCTAGTGGGTGCCTTGCTGGCTGCTCAGACTGCAGAGCAAGTCACTGCACACAAGCCTCCCACCCATTGCCAAGGTTTTCTCCCTTCCTCTCACAAATACGGTGCAAAAACACGCAGCTATACTCTCAGGCAAGTTTTTCTTCTGCAGCTTCCAGCCCATTCCGCAAACAGCGCCATCTTCCTTTCAGACGGCCAAATCACACACTCCACTGTCGTTCTGTAACTACTGTGGCGGTAGTTGAACAATTCCTTCCTTCTGTCCAAATGGCCTGTGAAAAGATTCATTACACGGGGAAGCAGAGGATAACCTGGCCTCCGAGGATAACCAGAGCAATCGCTTCCCATTAATGTCCACAGGGATCCTGGGGGCGACCTGTCCTTTATTAATTCGGGGAGCCTGAGAAGGAGCCAGAATTTACCAATGTACATTGCCAAAGAGCCTCACTAATACGTCAGCAGCCCCCACATCAGCTCCTCCCCTCCGCGTCCAGTACCTCCCACCCACTGGCAGTCCTGCTGATCAGCGTCTCCCCTTCCCTCCCTGCACCTCCCAATCAGATGTTTTGTGGCATGCAGGAGGCTCTGGGAGGGAGGGGGTAGGAGCGAGGGCACTGCAGGCTCAGGGGAGGGGGCGGGAAGGGGTGGCGTGGGGGCAGGGCCTGAGGCAGAGCCAGGGGTTGAGCAGTGAGCACCCCCAGGCACATTGGAAAGTTGGCGCCTGTCGCTCCAGCCCTGGAGTTGGTGCCTATACAAGGAGCCGCATATTAACTTCTGAAGAGCCGCATGTAGCTCCGGAGCCCTGATTCAGGTAAATAAAGCAGTGTTCTGAAAGATCCTGGCATTGTGGACTCTTCCAGGTCACACCCTGCAAGAATATCTGTAAATCTGCCTTGGTGGTCAACCAGCACTTGGAGCACCATGGAGAATTGCCCCTTTTTGTTTACAAATTCTGAGCTCTGAAATGTGTGTGTGTGGCAGGGGGAAGGACCTAACAATAGGCACATGGGTCCCATCCTTGTCCCAATATAGTTTGGGAACCCCCATGAGTGCAAAGGCATCAATAACCTCCTGAGCATTACCAAGTCTCTTATGCAACAGTATCTTATGCACAGCGTCACACACCTGAGTAATAAAGACCCCCAACAGTCGATTTCCCTGTGTCGAACATGTTGGCCGCAGATTGGTAACATTTGGGGATAGCCAGCTTCCAGATGGCAATGGTGACCTGTTTCTCCACAGGTATGTGGAACCACACCTCGGTGTGTTGCCACTGCAGCTCTGGGGCTAGTTCAGCACAGATCTCAAAAAAGGTTGCCTTCGCCATCCTGAAATTCTCTCACAACTGTTGATCCAGATCAGGTCCGCAGAACAATCCTTTCCCACCAATTGACACTGGTTTTCCGAGCCCAGAAATGGCTCTGCACAGTGTGAAGCTGCTCCAGAAACAGCTCCTGTAATACCAGTTGCTCCATCTTAGCCTCTTCTTCATTTTCATCCTCCTTCCTCCACCATTGCTGAAGCTGCTGCTGGAGGAACCGCTGCGAGTGGAAGAACCACTTCTGCAGCTACATCATCTGCTCAGTGGTGTGGTGAGAGAAGTCAAACCAAAGACACCTGGCTTTGAGAGTTCAAATAAAGCCAAAGCAGCTTCTGCCTATTTGCAGTAGCCAGCACAGCAGTGTGGAGCATTGTTGGGTCCACACTGGGCAACAATTTGAAAACGATGCCCACCCAGAAAGAGAGGAAGCATGGGACGGAGAGAGCAGAATCATGGGATGTTTTGCTTTTGACCCCAAATCCCAGAATTCCATTGGCTTCCCCTGGGCTTCTCCTATGCATCCCACAATGCACAGTGAGAAAATCCCAGAATGCATGCTGCTCAGCAGCAAAGCAAAGGACCATGGGATATCCTCACAGAATACCACATGCTTAGTATGCTGCAAGCCACCACCATATATACACAATGATGAGAACCGAAAGAGGACACAGCAGTCTTGTGTGCACGCTATAGTATGGCTTACATATAGCATACCAAACAGTGCACATCGGCGAACTAACCCCCCCCCCCATGTAGACAAGGCCTGTATGTTTACTTTATATTCTTGAGAAGCAGATAGTGGCATTTTTTTCCCATACAGTGGGCTTTATGCTCCTCTCTGCTGAAAGGATTCTGAGATTTTTGAAATCTGGTTTTGTTCCAATTTCAAAATTCTCTGCAAAAGAAACTTGTTTCGGATCAGTCAAAATGGTTCTTTTGGACAAAATTGTTTCATTTTGACTTTTTTTGTGATATTATAATATATGTAATGCAATACAATATAATATGATATAATACAAAATTTAAAAAACAAAGGAAAAATCAAAATGTTTCATTCTGAAAATATTCATTCCAAAACTATTAATTTTACCCAGCTCCATCCACATCTACTGATCCCTCAGTCCCATGCTTTAACCACTAGCCACCAAAGATTCCGGAGCCGGATCATTCCAGAATATAAATATGTGCACAAATCCCATTCTGATTTGTACATTGGAGCCCAGATGCTCAATTCAAAGCTTTTTTCAAATCTCTTGGATTTGCAAAGCAGAGCAAAAAAAGTCCCAGGAAAATAGGCTCTCTCTTATGTTTCTGGTCTAGAATGAAACCTAAATACTCCAAGGCATATGAGAACAAAAGGAGAAAGTTCTCTGAACAATCCCGAACTTCAAAGCAGGTTCAGCGAGTGTTTGGTTCTGAAGCTGGGACAAAATTAAGGGGGCTTTTATTTTATCCAGACCAATGGTCCCATCCTTCTTTCAGCTCCCCAAGATACTTCTTTTGAATCTCAGTGTCTCAGAGACACAGCTAGAAAAAGAAAACATTTACAATGTGATTGACATGAGTTCGCTTCTGGAATTATCTCTTAGTATACAAGGTGCCACGATGACATGATAACAGTGACCTGACCTGAGCTAACTGAGTTGACACATGCCATCTCACTACAGTACATTGTTGCGCTTATGAAACCATGGTGCAAAACAAGCCCTTTGTCTGGCCATGCTGCCTCCAAATCAACATCAGTGATAATATGGATAATGTCTATAACCAGGTATGTCTTGTACATATCCTTGTCTCTATTCTTGTGTCTCTTATATGAGTAATCGAGCCCCGGTAAGTCCCACCAGAGATAATCAGGGAAACTAATTTAACAGATACAAGCCTAAGAAAAAGACCATCTCTATTACAATGTAACATTCAGGATGCTCAACTCAAGGGATGAAATGTAAATGATAATTAGCATAGCATGTTGCCCTGGTTCACTACCACAGTCTTGTCCATTGTTGAAAATATCATTAGAAATCTTAGCTCACTGCACCCTCTTGTGAGAATTCTAAATAACTACACAACTTTAATCCGCAGGAAACATGCACTAGGGGTAATGGCTAAGAGCCTGCAATTTTTCTTTTGTCAGGACATCCTAGCATTTCAGGTTTAAATTTCCAAGACATGGTGCTACCTGCAACTGTTACACATGAACATTCATAGAAAGAGCATAGAATTTAGAGATGGGAATCATTTAGTCCATTCCCTACTAGCCCAGCCCTTTTTTAAATACAACATATGGCCCCTTAACTTATTCAAAAGGGAAACAAAATCAGCCTATGCATACAATTCCCCCCCCCCCCCCCGCCATGGGGGTGGTAGTGGAATGGAGAGGGACCAGATTGGCTAGACGTTAGTCATTTGTTTACTTTCCTGATTCCGGAAAGCACTCACATACCACCCTGATGAGTGGAGTCTAAGAACTTACATGGAACAGAATAGTGGAGAAAGATCCCTATTGTATGTCACCCCGTGATTTGTACAGTCTAGTCATGAATTCCACCACTGACAACAGTCTAATAGAGCTCGCAGTCTGGAAGCTTTCTCTGATATCATCGATTGATCTATTCTTAATTTTTGTCCATTAACTCCTACTTATGCCGCTTTTTACCACTCTAAATAACTCCTCTCCACCTTTGATGCTTATACCCTTCAAAGTAGACCGTCATATTCTCTCCTTTCCCCAGTTGTTGCTTGGTTAAAGTATATTTTTCTCTTTTAAACTTTCCTCCTAAGTCATCTCTGAACTCTCTTCTCTAGGGCCAGATTCACTGCTGCCCTACTCCACTGAAGCCATTTGGGTTTTCTTCTGCAACTTTAGGCAACTGAGATGCCTAGAACTGAATGCAATGGTTTCCTCCAGAGGAGAACATTGTCCTGTGACAATAGATCATATGGCCCAATATGCTTGTCTTTCAAGTGGAACTACTTTGAAATGACTGAGAAATTGCCCTCTTAAAACCTAGAGTGATCTGACAGTGGGCTTGAGTAACGTGGAATAGGGTGGGCTAGAAAGCATGGGATGTAAAGTGAAACATGAGAATGTGGATTTTTGACAGGAATTTTGAAGATATTTTTTCACTGGTCCAGATCTGAGAGTTTTCCCCAGTGAAAAAGCTGGATATTTAGCAAAAACTAAGCTTGTGTGTCACACTGATCAGGACACATGGCTAGGAGGTACCCCTCGTAACCTCAAATGTGTCAGCACCGGGGTCCCCTGGAGACTGAAAGGCCTTCTCCATAAGGAGGAGTTTTAACTTCAGCTCCCAGTCCCTGCAGCCTGCCCTTTAAGCTGTGGCAGTGTCTGGCCGTTACAGGAATCGGCTCCTTGCAGAAGAGCCAGGCATGCCTCTGGGCGGGGGCCGTCATCCTCTAGCAGTGGGGAATGCAGAAAAAGGCCTTTTCTCCTCTTCTTCTTTTCCTTTTCTTTTTAACTAAACGCTTGGGGGAGCGGGGAGAATGCCCGCAGTGTCCACCCAGGAAGTTACAGTGTAGCACTTTGGTGCACTATTCACACTGCCACAGTCTGCATTGTGGGGCCCTGTAGACAAGCCTTTAGTCTCTCTCCCAGTGGCTCTTCCACTCTCTCTAGTTGCTCTGGGGATCAGCGGGTAGACTAGTTGCTCTGGGGTCGGACCTCCACATCAGGCTGATCTTTTCTTCGATTTGTTCAGTCAGTACACCAGTCCTCACTGTGCAGGCCCTAAAAAACCTGACCAAGATTTGCAAAAATGACTAGTAACTTTAGATGACTCTGTTTGTGAAAGATACCTTAAGGGGACTGCTTTCCAAAAATCACTGAGTGCTCGCTCTCTGAAAACCAGCTGCCCTTTAAGGTGTCTCAAGTTAGGCACCCAAAATCACCAATTACTTTTGAAAATCTTGGTTCTTGAGTGATCAAATGAAGATGCAATTAAAAGCTAAACATCATGAATTACTGAACAGAATGGCTGGTGCATGTGCTCTGTCCCCCAGGTAAGAAGTTTAATATGGGGATCATAGCATTCAGCCTGTTACCCAGACAACTCAGTGTCCCAAACGCAGAAGATTTATACACCAGGAGTGTGTTATTCCTTGGTTGGGGGAAGATGAGTGATCACAGGATGCCGTACCAGAGTCTACTTTATTTACAGTGGGAACACGCTTAAACAGTTTTATTCAATGGCAAGAATAAAGTGTATTTATAACTCACCAGATTGCACAACAGTTTCAAAATTCCAGAAAGCCCATTTTTATCACAGCTCCGAGCTAGGATATTTCTTTCACAAACTACTGTTCCCAACTGCTTTGTATCTCACTGTTTAATCTCTCTCTGAACGTATGAAATCCTTTCTTATGATCCTATACCTTGTGCTGTCCCTCAGAATTACTGCTAACTACCTTATCCAGGCATCAGTCCAAACCACACTGCAGCTGGGGGACTGAAGAATCTGAGGAGTGGATGCAAATGATTCTATGATGAATAGTTAGTTACATGTTGTTCAAGTTAAAACAATGGGTAACTATGTTAAAAACTAAGCCAAACCTCTAGTATAGCCACAGAAATGCCACTCTGAACTCAGACAAAGGCAAAGAGAGGAAGCTACAGCCCTAACACGCTACAATGCCAACATGGAGGGCAACACCCAACAAGCTGCCTCATTTAGGTCTCTACATAGTGACTGCTCCAGTTCCACTAAAGGCAGTGGACTGACCACAACATTTAACATGTGCTATAACTCCATCGGAGTAACACAATTTAGGCCTACACGTTCTAAGGAACTAAGGGCCTGTTCCAAAGTATTTTGAAACCATTTTGAGTCTTTCCATTGACTTCAGTGGGCTTTGGATCAGGGACTACGTTATGGAGAGATTATAGCTGTTACATGATACAGATAAATAAAACAATCATGAAAGTTCTGACAGGGCCTCTGAGAGGGGCAATGACTTTGCATTGGTCCCAACAGACAGTGAAGTTGTTCAGAATTTTAAAAAATGTTTGCTCTGGTGAAGAACAGAACCAAACAGATACCGGGCCAAATTCTGACCAGCGTTTACATTAGTGTCAATCAAGAGTAATTCCATTGTCTTCAAAAGGGTTGCTCCAGATTGATGCCAGCATAAACAGAGGATAGACTTTAGCCTTCCCATTGTAACGATTTAAAGCAGTAACGATAAGAACGGACTGTGATTTTGGATTACCTCCACAAGTAAGGACACTTTATACAGTTATAGTGTTCATTTTATTGTAGTTTGCTCAAAAAATGTGTAGTTAAAAATGACATGTTATACTTTTGCAGTGCAGGACCCTTGTTTGTGCAAATCTACAATGTACCTGAATGAACTACATGTCCTGTTCCTGTTACCTTAATATACTTCAGGCACTGGTCAATAGATATTCCACATACAATATAAAAAAAAAAGTTACTTGTAGGTCATCTTGTGTTAAAGTTGCTGTTTCCCTTTTGATGTGGGTTCAATTCCTGTCCCTGACATACCTTTTAAGTTGCTCAGATGATGAGGATAGTATAAGTAAATAGATCTTATAAATAAAAATTCTTCATAAATTACCAAAAAGTGTTACCTGGCAGCTTGGAAACCATATGAGATATCATAAATAGCCTTTTATATCTAGTGAAGTAGAGTGCCACATTTTTCAAAAGAAGAGAAACATAGATTGGAAAGCTGACAAATTGACATGAGAACCTCTAGCATGGAACTTGGGCCACGTCTAGTATTCTAAGTAGCACATCAACAACCAGCCTCAAAGAAAGAGAGAAACTAAACTTTGGGCTGGTCCACACTTAGTCCGGACTTCGGACTAAGGTACGCAAATTCAGCTACGTTAATAACGTAGCTGAATTCGAAGTACCTTACTCCGGACTTACCGCGGTCCAGACGCGGCCGGAAGTCTCCCCCCGTCGACGCCGCGTACTCCTCTCGGCGAGCTGGAGTACCGGCGCCGATTGTGAGCACTTCCGGGATCGATTTATCGCGTCTTAACCAGACGTGATAAATCGATCCCAGAACATCGATGGCGTGCCTCCGGACCAGCCGGTAAGTGAAGACTAGGCCTAAGTTAATAAATGTCTCTCATGTGAGTCAAAGGCTAGTCCTATCAATTCTGGACTTTTGCCTTTAGTTTAAGATTTCTGTGTAGCAAGGGTGACATCCAGTGGCTAACTAGGCTCTTGAGGTATGATGCTTCTTTAAATCCCAGGGGATTTGCCTCCATAAACACATCTCCAAGATCATTTGCAAGCAGCAACCATAGTTCAAGTTGAACTCTACTCTCTTTAGATTACACTGGCACATCTATAGTTAAGAGTTCAGTGAAAACTGCCTAGGAGGAGATTTGGAGGAACATTTGTCAGATGGTAGACTAAGCTTGGAAAAGCACTATGATCACAGGAAATGGGAATGTAACAAACACTGAAGAAAGAAGATGAGGGTACTATGATGTGAGAACTTTTCTAGCTCTAGTTGGCTCTCAGTCAAACTGATGTAAATCCAGAATATTTTGATTGACTTCAGTGCTGCTACTTCTGAATTTCCATTGGTGGAAATGAATTTTCATTTAGTGGGAAATTCTGATATTTCAAAATTTTGTTTTCATTCCAAAAGTGAATGAAATTTCAAAATTGCCTGTGAAAAGAAAATGTTTAAAAAAAGAATTGAGGGCTGGGAATTGATCAACACATTTTGTTTAGATAACATTGAAATGTTTCATTTCAATTTTGACTTTTTTTAAAAAGTGTTACATTCCAATTTATAATATTTTGAAATAAAATGTCATTTTGAAACCAAAATCGATAAGTCAAAATGGGATATTTCAACCTTATGAAAATGCTTTACTTTGATTTGTTTTGGTAAATGAAATGTCATTGACATTGATATGTTCCCATGGAATAATTCGATTTCAACTAAACACATCTAATTATAAAACCCCATGGCTTGTAACTAAGGGTCTAATCCTTCTGGGCATCCTCTTATGCCCGTTGAAATCAACAGGAGAGGAGAACGCTTGCCAGTTCCCAATGCTGATGTTATCATTTAATAAAAACCAAATTAATTAAAAATCAAAATTAAAAAATGGAAGTGGTGTAAGTGGTACTGTAGGTATTTTGTTTACATGTAACATGCCTGTTCAAAGCTGTCAGCCTGAATAAATTATCACTGGACTAGCTCATTTCTTATTGCATAATGAACATCAATTGCCCTGTGTTGCAAGAGCACAGGTTCTGAGCGCCATGTTGTCAAGTAAATGTTGGAATCACGATCTTCCTCTGTAGCAATCTAGCCAAAGCGTCATCCCAGTCAAAACCACAGCAAAAATCAAGTCTTTGAATGTGATTTACATTTTACTGCAAATGTAAAAGTCACATTTTAAAGAAGAGTGATTAATGCCCAGTGAAAGTAAATTAAGAGTGACCTGAAACAGCCACCCCTGCTCCCGCCACTTGCTAAGAGCGGGAAATATACATAAAGAAAAACTGGAAAGCATTTGTCATGGTTAAAAACCCTTTTTTATCTAAGGTTTCAGAGTAACAGCCGTGTTAGTCTGTATCCGCAAAAAAAAGGGTTTTTAACCATGACAAATGCTTTCCAGTTTTTCTTTATGTATATTTCCCGCTCTTAGCAAGTGGCGGGAGCAGGGGTGGCTGTTTCAGGTCACTCTTAATTTACTTTCACTGGGCATTAATCACTCTTCTTTAAAATGTGACTTTTACATTTGCAGTAAAATGTAAATCACATTCAAAGACTTGATTTTTGCTGTGGTTTTGACTGGGATGACGCTTTGGCTAGATTGCTACAGAGGAAGATCGTGATTCCAACATTTACTTGACAACATGGCGCTCAGAACCTGTGCTCTTGCAACACAGGGCAATTGATGTTCATTATGCAATAAGAAATGAGCTAGTNTTAGAGACTAACAAATTTATTAGAGCATAAGCTTTCGTGGACTACAGCCCATTTCTTCGGATGCATCCGAAGAAGTGGGCTGTAGTCCACGAAAGCTTATGCTCTAATAAATTTGTTAGTCTCTAAGGTGCCACAAGTACTCCTGTTCTTTTTTATCTAAGGGTACACTACAGCTGCTAGAGTGGCCCAGCTACAGTCGTGTAGTGTAGAGCTTCTTACATTGAAGGAAGGGTTTTTTCCATTGATGTAGATAATCCACCTGTCCGAGAGGTGTTAGCTAGGTCAATGGAAGAACTCCTAGCTGCGTCTACACTGGGAGTTAGTCGACCTAACTATGGCGTGAAATTTTGAGAGATGTAGCTAAATCAACCTAATTTTTAAGTGTAGACCAGGCCTAATTTTGTACCCGTCACTGTGGTATCTCAGCCCTAAGGATCTGATCCTGTAAATGGATCTGCCCTCGTGTCTACATGGAGAACCAAGGATTTCAGCTGCACTCCATGCAAGAAGAATCCTTTGCAGAATCAGGAACAAAAATCAGTAGCAGAATATAAAGCAGGAAGGGGGGAAAACTCAAAAGGCTCAGAGTTAGGTTCTGGTTCAGATCCATCATGCATCCCAAACTCATCCCAATTTTGCAAATCTTTGAAGCTCTGCCACAAACCATGGCCCTCTCTTCCATACCCACAAATCTCATTCCCCACTAGACCCTCACTTCCCTTTGTCATCTTTTTAAGGGGGGAAGACACCAGCATTCTACCCTCCCTGCCCTCTTCCCCCACCAGCTCCCTGCCCGCTCCCCACCTGCTGCTTAGGCGCCCTCCTTTCCTAATCCAAGGGGTGGGTATTTTCTAGGCAGCAGATGCCCTGCCCTTATCATTCTTTGATAGCGGGATCAGGAACCTTTAGCACTTTGGGGGATCGGAGCAAGTGCTCTTGTTTGGAGGGTTTCATATGATGTAGCCAATGCAAACTTATTAAAAATACAGGGATGACAATTATATATAATAAGGGTCCCAACAGCCTGGTGATAGCACGATAGCTAGATTAGATGGAACTTTTAATCCCAACACTTCACAAACATTAACTCTCACTGCACCCCTTTGAGGTAAACAACTGAGCTGTGCCCTAACCGTCTGACTACAATGGCAGCATTGCAAATAATACTTAACACAGAAACACAGCTGTGCATACACCAACGTTGTGACTGGAACTAGAACGTGGCCTTTCTCTTTGATGTTTGCTACTGAGCAACGTTACACTGAGTATGGACAAAGACAGGAACTACCATACTGGATCAGACCAGCTTTCTTCCTGCTCCCATATCCTACCTCCAGTACTGGCCCATACTTGATACTTCCAAGTACTTACAGGGGCCTCTTTTAGCAAACTCCAGCTCGATTAGGGAAGCAGCGATTTCAAACATAGAACTGGAAATTATGAATTTGGGTCCTAGCTCAGCTTCTGTCCCCTGGTAGAGAAACAGTCCCTCCTGTAGCCCTCCAGGAACCCCTCTGGAAGATGTAGTAAGCAGGACTGACTCGCTCTGAATGGGACATCTACAGCTACCTTGCATCCCCCTTAGAGGGGAGGTTGCTCTGAGGCAGAGCTTTAAAGGGAACATGGAAGAATAAATATGGAAATTGAGGAGATCCATGGGGATTTGATAGATATTTGGAGCTCTCTGGCTGCTCAAAAACAAAATACATGATAAATGATGAAGGAAAATGCTTGTTTTTGTTCTCCCCAGTGTATAGCCAGATCTAAGTGCATTGGTTATGAATGAGCATCCCACCACCATTCAATAAGTAGAGAGGACTGTTGACATCTGAATCATTTTGTTGCAAAACAGATCTAGGAATCCGATATTGGAGAAGGCTGGTGATGTTTTTACTCCATTTCTCTATGTTAACCATCCTCTTGAGTGTTAGCCTCATAAGAAAGTAAAAATAGTAGCTAAAGGCCAGCAGATGGCAGTAAAGAGCATGCGTGTGACTAAGGTAATATTTCAAGGATGGGTCTATGAATAGAATGTACAATTGCAGATTGATTCCAGCCCTTGGAAAAAATATCAAGAAAATTCACAGGTAAATTACACTGGTGATTTTTCATACCTTCTTTATCCACTGATGTGGCTGGTAAAGGTCTGTCAGTGTTTCCCTTACCAACCCAGTTTTTAAGAAACCTACAATTCGCTATGAAAACAAATTCTCTCAGTTTCCAAGGCTGTCGAAACAATATAACATCTAAATAAAAGAGAAGATAATTTTGCTGATTTGCAGCCACTGGAGTGGGTGTTTTTTTAAATGATGGTTTATTCTCTTAAGTGGATGCTGTGTTCCTGGACTGTGCAGGATTGCCAGTCCTGGGAACCGTAGTCATCTTCATCCACCAGAGCCATATAACACTCTTAGACCAGTGGACTCTTTCCCACACCATCTCAGCAAAGTGCTTGAATCCTCTTCTGGTAGGACAATCTGGAAGGTTAGAGAGGCAGCACAATCTCCATAGCCATTCATTTTCTGGCTTCTTTTTGGGGGCCATGGGGCCATACATGTGCTGACAGAATTCCATTTACTTCAATGGAGTTGCACCAGTGAAGAATAGGACCGCATGGCTGTGAATTTGGATTCTGCAACATAATAGTGTGACCCTAAGAGCCCCTCAATACCCATGGACAGAAGGTCCCTCAATACTGTACCTCACATCAGGCCTGACACACTCACCACCCCCAACATACTGTGGTCATAATGTGTATCCAAAAGATATCTTATAAGGTATCATATATAAACTGGTGATATGCTAGTCAGGAATATCCATTGCATGATGTACATATGGGGTTGTGTATAAAAATGATGTAGGTGTGCTGGAAATATGTTTTTAAAATGTGTTTGGGAGGCAGTCAAAAATGAACTCTTCCCAAGACAAAGGAATGTGGATTTAATTGTCTGACAGGCTTGTTTGCAGGCAGAGGACAATGAAAATACATTTACATATAAGGTAAACAAAGCCATCAAGTTAACAAGCAATGGAGGAAACAGTTCAATGAGTTAAGTGGGTGACAGAGTTTTCACCCCAGGAAGTCTTCCTGCCTCTTGAGGCAGAGAAAATGGGCTTCGGGAAATATAAAGGGAGCAAAAACACATTCTAGTTATCCATTACTTAGGGAACAGCACCCTGTGAATAGTGGGTCACCTCACCTGGAAGGTGAGGGATGCTGGTTACTTGATGTGAGAAAATTGCTTAGGCAAAGATTGAAACTTGCTAAAATTACGGTTTAGGCACTAGAAAGTGTGTTTGTTTTGTTTTATTTGTAACCATACCTGTGTCTGTTTTCTCTTAGTATCACTTAAATCTCTCGCCTTTGTTAATAGACTTATTCATAGTTTTACTATAAACCATGTCAGTGCTGTTATGTTGAAGTAAGTGTGAGTCCTCAGCTAACCTACCAGACTGACGTGCTCTGTCTCTTTGGAACAGTGAGACGAATAATTTCTGTGAGCGTCCAGTGAGAGGGACTTCGCACTGCAGAGAGACATCTCTGGGGAACTGGGGTTCACTGATGGTTACCTGCAAGGCCAGGTTAAGAATATTGAGGAGTTTTGCTGGTAAGGCAGACAGATTGGTGTGGCAGGGACCATGCTGTGACCCAGTCTAGTCTCCAGCAAAGCTCACTCTTGCTGAGGCAGAGAGGTAACACAGTGGCTTGTGGTTCTCAGCGTACTGAAGCGAGTGTCACAAACAGTAAACCTCAATAAAGCTCAACAGCCTGGAATTTGTATTTGTTCATGTTTCACTGGAGTTTTTAAATATTGCATTTAAGGGGCCAAAATAATATGGCGGTGATCTTCCATCAGGCAGAATCAGAATACACCTGAGAAGACCAGATCTAACTTGCGCTTGCCTCATATCTCTCGCTTCATTTGCCTTCCCAGCATTGTTTCTTGGTTCTTTGTCTTCCCTCCACTTCAGGGTTGAATTTAAAGGCGACCCAGTGGGCTTTAAGCTACAGTTTGCTTATTATCGCACCTAGAAGCCTCCACAGAGATCAGCACGGCTAGACACGGCTTGGCATCGTGCATACACAGAGCTTACAGACAGAGAAAAAGTATCATCCCTATTTGACAGACGGGGAACAGAGACACAACTACACTCATGGTCATACAGCAAGTCTGTAGCAGAACGGAGACTGAGCCCAGGTCTCCTGCCTCCCATTGGTTATGGCTGTACAAAGCCATCTTTCTTCTCTCTCAGGATGTGCACTGGGAAGGGGGCAGCATTCAGCACACTGGATTTAGCCCCATCCACACCGACAGTTCTCTAAACTGTTTCCTTTTCTTGTTCACTATGTGCAGCTCTGCGTTTTCAGGAGCACTGGCTGCCTTCCTTGTGCACTTTGCAAAGAACAGGAGGAGAGGGCCCACGGAGTTTTTTTTGCATGATGTCAGAAGGTTGCTGGCCCTTTAAGGGGAGTCAGAGCCCATCTGGGATGTTCATTGACTAACGAGTACCTGGGCTGTGTAAAAGGCCAGCAGGGCACAGGTGGAGGAAGGTGCTCCTAGAGAGAGGAGTTTTCCTAAGGCACTGCCACAACTGGTCCTAGTTACCGTCTCCAAGCTGATGGGTAAAAGGGAGTGAGTAGAAAGGGGCTAACTGAGGGAGAAGCTGAGTGAAGGCTACAGTTGGTCTGAAGCATAACCCAGCTGCAGGAGGGCTGGGGACTTCTGGCTCAAGGATAGAGGCTGTGAATTATAACCCAGCTCCAACAGTGAGGGCCATGGGCCTCCTGTGCCCAGGAGGGCAAAGCTGTCAGGAAAGCCTCTCTTCCCAAGACAGAGGGCTGGGGAGAAATCTGAAGGAGAGTTCTGCTAGGGAAAGCTGATGAAACTAAATGAACTAGACCCCTGGAGAAAGGGAAATGTTCAAAGACTCTGAATGGCTTATTTCTCAAATCCAAGGGATCTGAGGGCAAGGCGTTTCTGGGCCATGCTGTGCCACGATTTACAATGGTCCTCTCTTACAACTGGTCAGAAACTTACTGTATAGTCTTAGCTTGTGAGGGGTTTTTTCTTTTTCCCCCCAAGAGAAAGAGAATGTTTTTGAATCAAAGGCTTCAGTGAACTCTCTGATGCATTAATGAGGAGAGTCAAGTCCCTCAGTGCCCAGTAAGTGACACATCACTTCTTGAACTAGAAGCCAATTACTTTGTAAACAGACATAACAATCCCAGAAGTGGCCAGCTGAGTGGGTGTTAATGGCAGGTCAATAAACTCGCCTAGCTTACAGAGAATAGCAGTCTCCACAACAGTGTAAACATAACGTCTCTCTGGTACCTGAATGATGTCCCTTAATACGCTCATGAAAGATGACAACGCCTCCACTCTCGGAAGGAGCACATTCAGGCCAACATACTCCATTCAAAACAGGAGATGCAATAGCTGGAAATGGAAGTTAATGGGAGGGTGTGAGAAACCCAAGGGATGACTGATACCTGGTCTATACCTAAAACGCTGCAGTGGTGGTAGCTATGGTGATGGGAGAAGCCCTCCGGTCGACACAGCACTGTCTACACCGGGAGTTCAGTCAGGATAACTGCATCGCCCAGGAGTGTCAATTTCCCACACCCCTGAGACAGTTATACTGACATAAGTTCGTAGTATAGACCAGAGCCAAGTCCTACCTAAGTCAGTGGAGAGACTGCCATTCATTCAATGGGTGTTGAACTGGGCCCTAAAAGTGTAGAAATCAGCAAAAAAAAGCCTCTTCTTCTTTAATAAACCAAACACGCTTGAGAAGTTAGAAGAAGAGCAAAAAGGGGGCTTGAGTCCAGTTACCATTATAGCCAATTCATTTTCATCCGGGCTTCTTAACACTGTCCTAACATTCCATTTTCACAGGGCCAAGCCCTGTCCTTGCCATTGGGACGGTGTGGGAGTGGCACAGAGAGGTTGGGAGGGAGGAGTCTTCAACTGCACCTTTAGCTTAAGAACTGGACCTTTAAGAAAACCATTTCCAAACCAGTCAGCCGTTGCCTGCCTCAGTGAGTCAGCAAAAACACGCAACCATTCTGCAAACCTGCTCCTTCGGCTGAGCATTGAACTGCTATCTCCTGCCTGTCTTCAATGCGGATTAGTCATCTGCTTGAAAGGCTGCAATTTGGGTAGTGCATTTCCATGGGTGTAATTACTGATGACTTCATTGAAGTCACTGTGCTGCAAAGCTCTGAGGAATAGATATTTAATTTGGAAAACATTTGTGATATCTATTATAAAAATGTAAAAGCAAAGGCTGGTTTTTCCCCTGTTATGGCCCAGTTTCATTTAGCCAGGCATTGAAGCACATTAATAGTACTTCTTACATTCTTCAAGTTAAGCACATGCTTAAGTGCTTTGCTGGAATTTCTTCAGCCTGCTGCTTTACAATAACAATACCTACCTCTTCTATAGCACTCTTCAGCTGTAGATCTCAAAGGACTTTACAAGGAGGCGCCATCATACAAATGGAGAAACCGAGGCAGAGAAAGGAAAAGTGACTTGTTCGAGGTCACCCAGCAGGTCAGTTGCAGAGCTGCGAATAGAACCTGAGTCCAAATCCAATTCTCTATCCACTAGGCCACACTGCTTCCCACATCAGTTCTGGTCAATCGTCCTGCTGTTCATAATGTGTCTAGACATTTAAGGGTTTCAAGGATTGGTTTCTACACTGTTTCAAAGTATATTTTTCTACACTGTTTCAAAGTATATTTTTCATTGTTTTATGTACATACAATATTTCCTTTCCACTTGTTATTTTGGATTGCAGTTATATACCCCTGATATAAACGGAGGGAAAGTGTTTGAGTAAAATACTGCCTGTGTATAATTTTATCACACAGTCCTGGAAGTCTAGCTACCACATGTTTTTACTTCTGTTTTACCGAGTAGGTTTATTGATTTGTATGCAATAGCGTTTCAAATAAAAACACATTGTGTTCTCAGTGCATAAAAAGCATTGTAAAACACAAAAGTGCTGTATAAACAATGTAGGAGTATAAAAATAGGGTCTAATTCATCGCTGCTGTAACTCTGTCAAAGTAAACAGAGTTACAAGATGGATTAAATTGGGCCCAACTTGTCGAGCATAGTGGAAATTACATTGGTATAATTAGCTTAAAAAAAAAAATCTAAGAAAACTTGATAAACAACAACCCAAAATGGAACTAGCTTAAACTAATGCCTCCAATTATTATTACTGTTTGTATTCCAGTAGTGTCAAGAGATTCCAGCAGGGATCGGGACCCAAGTGGGCTAGGCATTGAATAAACAAAGGGAGAGGAAGACCCTTCCCTAAAGAGCTTATAGTCTAAATAGACACAGGCTGAATGGGGAAAGAGAAACAAAGAAAGGCTAAAAGGCCAACTCACCCAACAGCAGGTCAGTAGCAGAGCTGGGAATAGAGACCCTACCTAAGGTTGCCAACTTTCTAATTGCACAAAACCGAACACCCCTACTCCATCCCTTCCCCGATGCCCCTCCCTGCTCTGCCCCGCCTCTGAGGCCCCACCTGCTCCATCCCCCCTCCCTCCATCTCTCGTTCTCCCCCATCCTCAGTCACTTTCACCAGCCTGGGGCAGGGAGTTGGAGTTGGGATTGGGGTGGGGGAAGTGGGTGAGGGCTCTAGCTGCGGGTGCAGGCTCTGGAGTGGGGCCAGGGATGAGGGGTTTGGGAGAGGACTCCGGTGTGGGGCAGGGGGTTGAGGTGGGGGGGAGTAGGGGGCTCTGGGCTGCGGGTGTGGGTTACGGGTGGGGCCAGAAATGAGGGCTTCAGGGTGTGGGAGAGGGCTCCAGGCTGGGAAAGGGGGTTGAGGTGTGTGTGTGTGTGTGGGGGGGTGAGCACTCTGGCTGGGGGTGCAGGCTGGGGGGGGGGCCGGGGGGGGGGGGGTGGAGTGTGCGGGAGGGGGCTCCGGGCTGGGGCAGGGGGTTCAGGTGAGGGGGGGGGCGCAGGCTCCTGGCAGCGCTTACCGTGGCTCCCAGGAAGCGGCTGCCAGGTCCCTGCAGCCCCTAGACGCATGGGTGACCAGGGAGAGGCACTGCCCCTTGCACTCGGAGGCACTGCCCCTGCAGCTCCCATTGGTCACGGATCCCGGCCAATAGGAGCTGCTTAGCCGGCCCTCAGGGTGGGGGCAGCGCACTGAGCCTCCCTGGCTGCCCATGCATCTAGGGGTTGCAGGGACCTGGCGGCCACTTCCGTGAGCTGCACGGAGCCAGTGCAGGTAGGGAGCCTACCTTAGCTGCCCCTCCCACCCCCCAGTGTGATGCTCTGTCTACGGGATCATGTTGCTTCTTAGCATACATGACTGGATCTAGTGGGCCTGGGAGACAAGAACCTCTGAATTCTATTCCCAACTCCGACACTGTCTTCACCTCCCTGTATTTTAGTCTCCTCATCTGCTTAGAGTGTGGCTGTCACAAGGAATAATTTGTCCATGGCTCAAATCATGACAGCCCATGGGAGGGAGTAGAAAACTCCCTATCATTCCATGGAAGGTGGGAGCAGATGATCTGGCCCCCTCAAACGTCTGGCTGTCCCTAAGTTTTAGGGCATCTTAGTCATTCAGTGTGCTATTGGAGGTGGACAATACTCCAGAACACAGCTCTCCCCTGAACTTCACCCTACACATGCAGCTAGGCCTCTTTGAACATGCAGAGGGCCAAATAAATGGAGATCATGCTTATGTGGCTTCTGCCCAGCAGAGGGAATGGGAATGATGATATGTTTACTCCAACCTCCTCTAATTAAATTTGAATCAAAGGAGTAGGTATTCTGCTGTGTATGCTGTCTCCCATGGGGAGAATGAATGAAGGGGATGATATGGCCCACTGTTTGTACTGAGCTTTGAGAACATGAAGTGCTGCATAAATGTCTTGATCAAAATTTGCCCATAAGCGACGGTGGTATTATTACATCTCCCCGGTTTGAGCAGAGAAATGTACCTATGGGAAATAACAGCCAGCAGCAGGTTGTTTTCCTACCCAAGGTGGCTTTTATGCTTTGTCTTACATTTGATTGTTTTTTCTGCTTGTGTTTTCTGTTCTATAGTAATATCAACTTGATTACAGGCTAAGCATGAGCATAAGCAAAATCGTAGAAGATTGTCAGAGAGGCTCAGTAAGATTGCACTGTTAAAGCGCTCGGAAGTCAGGAAATGCCAAAGCGAATGCTGCACAAGTAACCCTTTTTGTGTGTGCATTACAAAGCAGGTGTCAATTAGACCATCCCTGGCATGCACCAATACCCTACTAATGCACAGAATCACGACAGTTTGCTGTGGGACCTATTAATACCATCAACCACTGAAGTCAGTAGAAGGACACCCATTGGCTTCAATATACTAAACCACTTAAGCATAAGCTTAACTTTCAGCTCATTAGTAGTCCCATTGAAGTAATAGAATCTGACCTCATTAATATCCTTTCACACCCCTTTAGCAATGTAAAGCAGATATCAATGTAATGTCCACCTTTATGCTGCCCGATGGTACATAGGGGCCACATTGTAAAAGGAAATCAGATTCACGTCCTTTATCAGTTTAGACTGTATGATCTAGACCTTTCGTAAGAATAATTTTTCATTCCAAAGACACTGTTGCACAGAAAGGTGAAATCACTAAATTCCACCCAAGCCTTCTGTTATTGTTGTTCAAAATATATCATATACTTGAAGAGCACGCTCTTCAACGGGTCATAATTTAGCAAAATCATTTTCCCCAAGAACACTCAATGGCACTTCTCCAATGAAGGTTAGAATTTTCAGCTTTCTACACTCAGCTGTCTCATAGCTATAGGGGAAGTGGGGGGGGGGGAGGGAGGCAATAGACATAAACATTGCAGATCAGCTGGCACTGAAATATAACGAGCCAGATCCTCAGCTAGTGTAAATGGGTATAAATTGTTTGACTGAAGTGGAGTTGCAATAGCAGGGGATCCAGCCTATAATTTGATGTAGCATGTTAAGAGAGAGAGTAGAATTTAAGCAATGAACAGTGACATTGTTAGTGATGCTTTTATGCTGTGAACAGTCGGTTATGATTCAGAGTTTAAATAAATAGAAACTCTCTCTCTGGTATTAGCCTTCATGTTCTGCAAGTTGAACTTATCTAGTAAATCTATTATAGTAAATTATCTGACATTTGAATAGATGGATAACGATTTCATTCATAAAATAAATGGAGTTTGCAGACGAATGTGTTTATGAACAGATTGTCTAATCTGCCCGAACTTGAGTTTCATTAAAAGCCTATGACTATAAGGAAGGGGAGATAAATCTAACATCATTTTGTAGTATCCCAGGTCTGAAGCTGAATTAGTGTGCTTGGATGGCCATTGTTATTATTTACTTATTTATATTACAGTAGCAACAAACTGAGCACAAGGCCTCATTCTGCCAGGCACCGCCCAAACCACACCGACTGCCCCAAAGAGCTTACAATCTAATGAGATAAATGGTTGCATAAAGGAAGCGCTATTATCCCCATTTTACAGGTGGGGAACCGAGGTATAGAGAATGTCACCCAAGGCCACACTCAGGAAATCTGTAGCAGAGTTCAAAATTGATCCTGATTTCCAGGCAATGCTTTAAAAACAAAACCATACTTACTCCCCGCTTTTAAAATTTCCAGTCAGAGTCCCACCGCAGGGTATTTTATGAAGGTAGTCCAAGAAGCACTATTAGTCAGCTGGATTGGCCCTGACCTATAGAGTACTAACCTCAGTGGAAAGTTTCACACTGAATCAATAGACTTGGGATCAGAGTCATAACGAATTATCTGAAATAAAACATATTAAATATTTTATATCACAATAGAGATACAGATTAGGAGCCTGATCCATTGAGACCAGTTAAAAGACTCCCATTGATTTCATATGGCAATTGAATCAGGCCTTAAATTAACAGAATTTTTTTCAGTGCTAACATATTTTTGATCCTATATTAATCATCCTAAAATGAGATGTAGTGTATATTTTCCCTGATGTATGTGTTTTAATTAAGATTTCCCTCTCCTTTATTAAATCTAGTTCTCAAAGTTCATTGTGAACTTTGGGCTTCCTTGGGATGAGAAATACTATAGAGGGAAATAGAATTGTATCATATAGATGAAGTAGAAAGTAAAGCACTATTTTGTATGCACAAGAATCATTAACATCTCTTCACAACGGTCTCCATTAACAACTCAGTTGTTGCCAACAGTTACCACACAGTGGTATCTGAGCTGCAGGACAAATTTTCTACTGGAGTAAATGGACACAGTTGTAACGACTTCAATGGAATGGTGCCCATTTACGCCAGTAGATAACTTGCCCCATAATAGTTCTTTACATTTAGAACTGTAACAACTGAGTGGTAACTATTTCAATGGCCACCTCTGTTTTTAATTATTGCCCTTTATTGCAATTTAGCACATTGTATCAGTCTGATTGAAAAATGAAATTCAGTGTGGGTTTCTCTTCTGTTACATAGACGCTTCACTGATGGCTAGGGCATGGGATCACTGCATACGTGTTTATCATGACTTGCTAATTACATTTTCTAAACTGTCAAGCTGTTTTGGCATTAAACACTAGCGATGTGTGTGGATATGAAACCATATCTTCTCTCTATGGGTGTGACAACATTGCTGGCAGGGAACCAGATCAGAAAATTGTCAGCTTTTTAGAATGAAAGGAGAGTGACACGATTCGTGTAAAAGAGTCTGGGTCTGAGACTTGGATATCAACACAACCAAAGGCTGGGAACCAGATTCCCTTTCTTCCTTCTTGATCTTCATAGACTCATAGAATCATAGAAGATTAGGGTTGGAAGAGACCTCAGGAGGTCATCTAGTCCAACCCCCTGCTCAATGCAGGACCAACACCAACTAAATCATCCCAGCCAGGCCTTTGTCAAGCCAGGCCTTAAAAACCTCTAAGGATGGAGATTCCACCACCTCCCTAGGTAACCCATTCCAGTGCTTCACCACCCTCCTCGTGAAATAGTGTTTTCTAATATCCAACCTAGACCTCCCTCACTGCAACTTGAGACCATTGCTTCTTGTTCTGTCATCTTCAAGTCCTTTTCCTTGCCCTCCATTTCCTTTTTGATCACCTCATTTTTGCATTTTCCTGTGATATTAGCCAGAGTCCTCTGCCCTGCCCCCTTTACCCTGAGGCTTTTTTTATTCCCAGCCTACCAAGAATTTTCGTCACTCTGAGTCTTCTCTTCTCACCCTACCTCATTTCTCCAAAACTTCTCTCCTCCCCTGGGTCTTCATTCTTAAATCCTCCCTTTCTGAGTCTTCACTGTTCCCATCTTCCAAACAACCCCAAGATGGTCACTAGTGAGAGCACTTCATGGAACAGATGTGCCTTGAATAATAAATAATAATATAATAAATACCTAGCTCTTATATGGTGCCTCTTATCAGCAGATTTCAAAGTGCTTTACAAAAGAGGTCAGGGAAACTGAGGCAGGGAGGAGAAGTGACTTCCCTAAGGTCACCCAGCAGGTCAGTGGCAGAGCCAGAAACAGAATCCAGATCTCCTTGAAATGAAACGTGGCTACGAAGAAAAGATTTAAAGCATGACAGCCAAGTAACAGAGTAAACAGTTGTGTAGTCCCATAAACGAACATATGCCGAATGCACATTCAGAGACAAAGGCCCACTCTCATTCATGTTCAGTAGCAGTAGACTCCACAAGGAGTCCCAATGCAACCCATGGATCACGCACAGAATAAGTTACTATTCAAGGTAAGTATGACTGGCAATATCTGGCTGAACATTTTTATAAAGTTCACAAATTTGTAGACTGTAAAGCTAGAAGGGAGTATTATGGTAATCTAATCTGACCTTCTGCCGAACATAAATTAGGACCCACTTACATCTATGCACCCTATTACTGGGCTTGCATATGCGAATCAGGAATTCAAATATGCAAGTTGACATTTAGGTGTCTTAATGACTATCTGCACTTGCAAATAGCCAATTTGCACATACACATGTTGGCAAGCAACTGAGTGTCCACTTGAAGTGTGGCTGTATTGTTATTGACATGATTAAATGTAACTGAGGTTTGTACATCTTAACTATTAAAAACAATTCAAGCTTGTTTTTGAATGTAATTGAATAGCAGAAGGGAAGCACAATGGAGTGCAAGATATATCAAAATAAATTAGTATCAAAATACAGAGGAACTGCTTTCATTAGCAAAGAGAAGCAATACCAGCCCTAACATGATTGTATGCATGCAAACCTTCTTGTTTAGTTTTACTGTTCTACTGCTCCCTAAAATTGCATTTTCCAGTTTCAGAAATCGGTATAATCATAGCAATGACAGGTTGCAGAATCCTACTGGCCAAATAAACCCACTGACTTCAATGGAGTTACTCCATGGAGTCATCTGGCCCTTTTTAAAAATTAATTTTGACTGATGCTATCTGTAATTACAGTCCTAGTGAACTGTCTGTCACCCTCTGTGAGGCTTTCCTCTAACCTTATGTACACAGGTATAAGATGGATTCTAGATATCATCTTAAAACTCTTTTGCAATCACTGATGTTAACACAGATAGCACCAAAGCACAATCAGAGTCATGTTCCACATCTCTATCTCAGAATGCCTTTCTTCCACTGAGACTTCGGCTCCAGATTTCAGTGTATTCTCAAATTTCCTGTACATTGGGGGAAAAGCAACTTTTTTTCCCTGCAGAAAAAGGGATAACATTACTGTTTTGATAGGGGTTAATATTAGAACAGATCGTAACGTTAGTGTAACTGCCATGCTTCCTGGATAGTTCTATGGGATGGCTAGTTAGCTCTTTGAAGAGGGAGATGACAACAGGATACTATTTACCATGAAATAGCAGGAAGATGCTACTAAAATCTTTGCCTCGGGATACATTATTAGCACCCAATTAGTCTGGGATTTTCAAGGGGGTTGGAGGAAGTTAAGCACCCAACCCTATAGTACAGTGGCACCCAGAGGCCCCAGTCAGTATCAAAACCCCAATGTGGCAGGTTTTGAACAAATACATACAAAAATCACAGGGCAAAATCCTGATCCTGTGGAAGCCAATGGCAATACTCCACTGACTTTCATGTAGGGTGACCAGATGTCCCAATTTTATAGGGACAGTCCCGATATTTGGGACTTTTTTTTATATGGGCTCCTATTACCCCCAGCCCCTGTCCCGATTTTTCACGCTTGCTATCTGGTCACCCTACTTTCATGAGCTGGAATGTCACCCACAGTCTCTTTTCTGAAGAATTTGAAAGCTAAGGCCCTGAGCTTGCCAACACTGATGCACGTGAGTCATATCATTGGCTTCAATCCTTGTCATGTCCATGGAATAAAGTGTGCAAGATTTTAAGCCAAGGATCATGGGCCTTGTGCTTCTCTCCCTTATGTCAGGATAATGCCAATGACGTCAGCTGAGTTATTCCTGACTTCCACTGGTGTAAATGAGAAGAGAATGGGACCCTCTCTTTTGAAAGACCAAGGGGAAAGTCCTTGTTGAAATGTTTTCCCCCAACTGCCATCTGAAATGTTCCCATGGTTATAAATCCCTCGGTAGTGTGTGTTTGCCGCTTCTGTTAAATATTTGGGCTGCTCACTCTTCAAGATTTACATAGAAGAAAAATGTCTTGAGAGATGTTAGATGGGACGATGATCCCTGGTAGACTGGGATACCGAACGATGAGTGTAAGCAGTTGCCAGAAGGGGTTAGGCTGGATGGGGAAGGTTGTGTGTCTGTTCTAACTCCGCAGGCCCGCTCCTCGTACAGATTTCCATAGAAAAGGAATTTTAATCCTTTTTAACAAATCAAATATTTTGTGATGTTGGAAGATTTCAATTTCCTTCATAAATCTGTCTGTGGGACTACGGACACCTAGGATTACAGCCCATCAGGAGTAAATACATAGAGACTAAATTAGGGTGTGCAGAAATAGATGGCTATTTGTAATGCTTGTGGTTTCTTTTAAAAATTATAGTAATCACTACCGTCTAGATTCTCATACCCTCACTGAGTAATACCTTTCTTGTTGAGTATTCCCATTCATATCAGTGAGCTGACTTGCTGAGTAGCGTACTACTTAACATGAGTAAGGGTATGAGAACCTTGCTTCCAAAGAAGCAAGATTAAATCCTGCTTACAGACATCCAGGTGTAAGTCCAGTAGAATCTCCCCGTAGTCATTGGAAGTCACTCCAGAGTAACAGCAGAATTTGGCCCCAAATACATACGTCATGATCCTGAATTCCTGGCACACTTAAAATTCCCATTAACTTCAAGTCAGAGTTTGGGGTGCTGAAGGAAAGCAGGATTGAGCCTTAGGTCAACAGAAATTTTGCTATAAGAGGGTACACGTAAAACTTGCACTTTCATCTTAATGTTATAAATGTTACTGAGCTTACTACTAACAGTGAATGAACCCTCAAGGCTCTTAGAAGAATCCAACAATTTGGCTGTCTCTGAACATTCTCGTTGGGGAAAGCAGGCTGGATATCTCATGAGAAATAGTCTGTCTTGCAAGAATTCTCCGTAATACCTGGTTAGAAATCCCTTGATGGCACCTTACAGCCGGAATAGCTTTTAAAAGTGGCCACCTTTTCAAGGCCACTTTTCACGTTTCTTTTTGGATTCCCCAATGGAAACAGGCAGTCTCCATGAAGTTCACAAGATTTCCAAGACCAGAGCAGTTCTTTCTATGCTGAACCACCCTCAGCCTGCTTAGCACGGAGCTGCAGAGTCATCTTTGAAGCTCTACCAAAGGATCGGATGGTCGTTATTACTCAATTTGTTGCAATGGCAGACATTAGGATGTATCCCGGTGTTCCTCTTTGAGGTGTTTGTTAATTCTATATTTGGTTCTTTCACCGATACCGTTTTAAAGATTCTAAAAGTCTGGCCACTGAGATATCACTGTTGAGCCTGAGAGTCTCAAAAATCAGTTTCTCAAATGTTAGAGACCAGGCCTGGGAATGATGGATGCATTTTAGCTGCAATAGCCTAGTTGGAAATTGAACTTTTCATTTCAGGGGTGGCCTATGGGACCCTTTAGAATTAAGATATTGAATATTTCTGACTGATATTTTGAGGTTAATGTTTGTGATATAATAATACTACTTTGCAGTTAAATGTCAGCCTTGCAAAATTGTCAGGAAAATTTACTATCTCAAGAAAGAAAAAAATCACTAACCTGCTCTTTATCATGACGATAATGTTAATGGGAAAACAAATGATATCTAAAAATGATTCTCCTCAGGCAAGAGAGTGAATAGAATTTTGCAAGGATGATTTATTTAGTGCTTTTTATCTGAAGACCTCACAACATTTTATCAATTGTAAGTTAGTAACAACGCTCCCATGAGATGGTTACTAGAGCCACCTTACAGAAATGTAAACTGAGGCACAGTGAGGAAACGCCCATGGTCAGAAAGGAAATCAGTTGTACAGCCAGCTATAGAACCCAGGCATTATTATCTGATAATGCCTCGAGGCCCCAATCAAGGTCAAGACCCCATTGTGCTGGGTGCTGTTCAAGCCCTGAGAAACATACAAGCTTAATAGACAAGACAGACAAAAGAGGAGAGAGAAAACAGTGGCACGGAAAGGTGAAATGACTTGCCTAAGGTCACTCAGCAGGCAAACGGCAGAGCGAGGATTAGAACCTAGTACTCCTAACTGGCAAGGCAGTGCATGAGCCACTAGACTACATTGCCTCCCATGGCTAGCAGATCTCTGCTCTAACCACTAGACATGCTGCCCTCCATAATATGTTAGCCATCATCGGCCAAATGTATCCCTGGTGGAACGCCACTGACCTCCTGACTGATGCTGGTGAGAGCAGAGTGCCTGAGAAGTTTCCCTATTACGGTATGTACTGGGCCCTCATGATTCAGACAACCCATATGAGCTAGAAATGCCCTCCTCCTGTTCCTCGGAACATACTACGTTGATAGGGGTTAGGGAAATTGAATTTGCCTGGCAGATGGCACTTTCTCTCCTGCTACTTAGCCCACCAGGAGGTGTATAACCTATAGAAGAGGGCTGGGTGGACAGAGACAAAGTCCAGATAGCCAACAGGCCCAAATCGCTGGGGGCTGGAGGAAGGGGAATTTCTCCTAAGTTTTGGACTCTTATTTTTCTTTTACTTGCTATAGTTCGGAGACTGGGAAAGAGACACCTGATCTAGGACCGTTAATGAAAAGGTCCTTGTTATGGGCTATGGGATTTTTGTTTTGTGAAACACCCAGTGTGTTCTGCACTTGAAAGGGAGAAGATTTTGCTGACAACCCAAACAGAATGGGCCCAATTCGTTCATCCTGCACTTTGAGACATTGACAGAGGGGGAGGACAAAGACTGATCTAATTCAGCTTTGTGTTCCCTTTATTCTCAGGCCAGGCAGGGGATTGTCCAGGTCTCAGAGCTGCTCAAATTTACAGCATGCATCCCATGGGTGCAAAATAGTCATAATGTAGTGCCCTCTGCATATGCCCCTGATTCCTCAGCTAAAGAGGGGGTTGGGAGCAAAGCTGATAGAGAGCCCTTCCACCAGCTCTGCATTGCTTAGGGGCTCCCTGAACAGAGATTGTTCTCAAGGAGCCATTTCTGCTCACTTTAAGCCCCTAGAGTGGTGTAAAAGGGCCAAAGTTTAACTGAGAATCATTTGTACAGGAGGGAAAATCTTGGCTGATTACATCCTCCAGTTTAAGAAAAACATTAGAATAAGCTGAATGAACGTACAAGGTTTGCTGAAAATGTTGATTTTCTGACTGGCAGTCCTTGTGAACTTCAATGGAAACAGCTTGATGACACAGTGCATCACCTTTGATCCCTGCAACAGTGCCTGAAATACATATATTTATCTTAACACTAAACAAAAAAGCAAAAAAAGGAGGATCTCTTGGAAACTGGTGGAAATCAGCCATCCAAGAAGGATCAGATTTGAGCTGCCCACCTCTACTCATCCTGTGCCAAACAGGAATCACTAGACCTTGCACGTCAAGGGATCTGTCAATTGCTGCCTGATGGCTGCCATAGTCGAAAGAAGGCTGCTGAAGATTTTTGACATCTCCTAGTTTTTCTAACTCAGTTGGAGGACTGAATGGCCAGGAAAAAAAACTGGTTTTGAAAAGTGAAAATCAAGACTTAATGCTAAAAAGATCGAAGGTCAAATATTATGGAAGTTCAAATATTAAAACGGTGCTATATTAAGCACTTATACAGAACGAAACTTGTCTTGTGTGGCTCCTGCTGACTGCCTAAGAGGTGTAATATTGCAGTGTCTTAAAATATGCATTAAAAAAATCATGTATTCTATTAAACTCCACAGTCAAATTATTGATATGCAGAATTTAGAAACAAATATTACAATAGCATCAGAAAACTGCAGGCTCATCACTAAATAGCAATACTCATACGCCTAGTTTTATCTTCAAAGTGTTCTAAAACATTATCTAATTGATAGTCACAGCACTGGTAGATAGGCGAGTATTAAGGGCATTTTGATTATGGGGAAACTGAGGCAGTGTAGCTAAGGTGCACGTTTTCAGTTGTGTCAAAACATGGCTTCGTCCCCAGAGTAACAAATAAACTCAAGTCTAAAAACCAAGTACAATTTATTCAGCTAGTGTTCAGAGAGCCAGAGTTTGAATTCCTTAGGCGGCTGTCATGTTTTAGTAGGATACATAGTATCTTTTCAAACATTAATTAACTGGCAATACATTAATTATGTAATTCAACATGAGTGACAAAGCCAGAATTGAGGAGTTACCGCATTATTGTCGAGTTTAGAAATGTGAAAGAATATTTGTGTATTTTTCTGAATGTTCCGCCTTTTATGACACTCAGATCAGTCTGAGCCCAATTTATCAAAAGTGTTCACTAATTTGGGGCACCTCACTTTTGGGGTGCTCAACTTAGGACACATGTGGCTTCTTATTTAGGGTCGCTGATCAGCCAAAACTCAGTTCAAATCAAATTCCCGCTGACTTCACTGGCGTTCACAAGGAAAGGAGAACTGGGCTCAAAGTCTCTATGTGGATTTGGCAGGGATGATAAACAAATATGAAATGGTGCATTTCAGAACCAGATGTAACAGGATTTAAAAAATTCAAAGTATTCTATGCTTCCCTCAATTACACCAGCCAGATGGGAGCAATGGAGTAGGAATTAGGTACAAGGGCCCTGATCCTAATCACTGGGAATTAGACAGCTAAATATCTTTGAGGATCTGGGCCAAAGTGCCCTGAACCTGCAGACGAGAACAGAGCGCATACAGAGTGTTCTCCCTAATCCCATGGCAACTGATGCACTTCCAACCTACTCTGACTGTTCACGGCTTCATAGCTTTTGAGACCCAGAACTAAGAGTGGGAAGGGATGGAACCGTGGATCAGTCAATACACACGCCAGGCCTCCCAGATTTCAAAACACGGATCTCCCTTTGTGGCTTTTGCTACACTCCTTCAAGAAGGTGAAGGACTGAGGGTTATTTAGCTACCAATAACAGTGCTCTAGCTAGGACATCTTCATATTTTGATTGAGTTTCCTCCACATGAGGGTTTTCCCACAGGGAAGAGGCATGACGCCCAGAGCTTTTGTGGCTGGATTTCAGGTGGGCAGATTGCTTTTTGTCTTCCAGGGAAAGAAGGAGAAAAACAACAGATTGATCTTCTGGTCTTCTAAAACTGGCACAGCTGAGTGTAATTATCATCTTGGGTCCTGACTGATTCACAAATCAAATGCTATTTTGGTTATAAATTGGAATTCAACATGAGCTGCAAATCTTATTCAGGCTTCAACTTTTGTCACCTCGGGGTCAGATGACTTGATCGGTACAGGCTGGTCTACTTTTAAAAAAAGTAAAGGAAAAATTACTATCAGTGTAACATTCAAGCTGCTCAGACCCTCGCTTGTCCAAAATGCAATACTTGGCCCCTGAGTAAGCCAGCGTATTGGTGATCACTTTTAAAAGTGCTCTAAAAAGTGACTATGTGAAAATGTCACCTTCTTAATCAAGAATTCTGCTTCCTCTGTGTATTCATCTGATTCATATCTGCTGACTTTAGTGACAGACACATTCTTGCCCCCACTGGATCTGCAAAGCAAGATATCAGCTAGATTTTATTCCATCCTGTACATCAATAGAAGTGTTTACTGGGTTCCAGAATAAGACCACTAAGGACAAATGGGGTTGAAACGTGTAACATAATAAAGGTTCCACAGGACAAATGATCAGTGAGGAGTGAGAAGGGAAGAACCTAGTTTAACCTTCCAGGATGGATCCTCAGCTGAGGTACACTGTGGTACAGTGTCATTACTACATTGGTGTAGCTACATTGACTAGCTGAGGATTGGGCCATCAAGAGCTCACGTGGAAGTAGAAAACTGGCTTAAAAAAATAAAATAAACAAAGGCTATGTCTACACTACCGTGGTAAGTCAACCTATGCTACGCAACTCCAGCTACGTGTATAACGTAGCTGGAGTCGACATACCTTAGGTCGAGTTACCGCGGGGTCTACACGGCCGGGGGGTCAACGGGAGAAACTCTCCCATTGACTTACCTTACTCTTCTCGTCAGGGATACAGTACAGGGGTCGACTGGAGAGCAATCTGCTGTCCATTTGGTGGGTCTTCACTAGACCCCCCTAAATCAACTGCCGGTGGATCGATCTCAGAGGGTCAATCCCTGTCAAATGCTCTGAGTTTACTTGAGTTTTGCAGCTGTGCAGAAATTTTATAACAGTATGGTTACAAATTCAAAACTAGACCTATGTTCAAAATAAAAATGTTGTGAGCAAGCCCTGGACCAAACTTTGAATGAATCCCCTCCTATCCACATGCATGCTTGGAGTGATATATGCAAAAATCTCATTGAGTTAGAACAGTTTCACCAAAAACCCAAGAGTACTTAGCTCTGGTTGAAATGTGTGTTAATGCTTCTGGTTCATTCAAACTCAGTGAAATATTTAAGAGAAGCATTGAAACCAAGCAAAGAGCCCATTTAAAGAACTCCACTGACTTAGCATTTGCTGAACTCTTTGTAAGCATGTTCCTAAGCAGTTATTTAAAGAGGGCAATACAATTATTAAGCATCTCCACCAGCAGTTACACAGACATTCTAAACAGAACGGATGAGGAAATTATATTTTATTTCCTTGTGCAAAATTTTGAGGAGAGCATTAACAGCAACGCCAAATCATTTTCATCAAAAAATGTTTGTGGAGGAATGGGATTGTCAACTAAATAACCCCCCTACCAAACTGAAAATCTTTTGATGTTCCAATAAAATTAAAACAAAATCTTTGCTGTGTCAAAAAGCCATTTTCCAAACAAACCAACAAATATCCTTTCAGCTAAACCATTTTGACCAGCTCTAGGTCTAAGCAGTTGTGCCACTGCTTAAAGGAACTGTGGCATCAGTTTTATTCACCTGGAATTCAAACCTCATTGCTGATGAAGTGTCCACTGCCCAACTCACCTTTCCAATCTTCCTACCTGAGAAGCTATTGTCCCTAGCCAGTTTCAAATCCCCCTCCAAGATAAAATATAGCTGGAGTTACTTCTTGTAGGATCATTCCCGTTATAATAAAACCTACCTCTTACATAGCACTTTTCATCTCTACATCTTCAAGCACGTCACAAAAAAGTATCATTATCCCCATTTTACAGATGGGGAAACGGAGGCATAGAAAAGTGAAATAACTTGCTTAAGGTCATCCAGCAGTAAAGTTAGAACCAGAGCCCAGGTCTCCCAAGTCCAGTAGGCCACAACACCTCCCACATAACCCCTTTGGAGAGCATTATGTGTTACATCAAAGTTTTTTCTGGTCCTACCTATAAAGAAAAATCACAGAGAAGTCTAATCCTCTCTGTCTTCTTGCTGTTTTCTGAAGCAGGTTGTACTTACCTTTCCTCTCTAAAGTCACACACACATTATAGAAATGTTCTTATGAAGCATTTATTAAGCATTAAATTCAACTGCCTCTATAAGAATATTTGGGAGAAAGGTCAAGGACTGCCTGAGAAATGTTAAATAAGCACTTTAGTTTGATATGGATTAGGGATATGAACCCAGGAAAACTAACAAAGCAAGGTCCCCAATTCTATAAACTAATCAATGAAGGTGCCATTGCAGGACTTTGGGTATTGATGCTACCTGGTCATTCCTGTTCTCTATCCGTGGCACATAACAGTCTCCCTTCTGGCCTTAACTTCTATGACTCTATGACCCTTGCATCAGAGAAGTGCCCCATTATAGTATAAGGGTCTATGTGCATGGGTCAGTACTTAGAGTCATAGAATTTAAAGCCAGAAGGGACTAGCACTTCATCTAGTCTGACCTTCTGCATGGGACAAGCCACCCCCCCCCCAGCATCCGCACACTAACCCAACAACTAAAATAAGACCAAACTATGACAGCCCACAGGAGAGTATGCTTGTGACACATAATAGGCGAGAATAGGAGGATCCAAGGTAGATCACTGCTCAAGGCCCCTGCAATGGCAGGGAATGAAGTGAGATATACCCACATAATCCTGGCAAGTCACCCACACGCTGCAGAGGAAGTAAAAAAATCCCCCCAAACCCTAGGTCACTACCAATCTGCCTTGCAGGGGAAATTCCTGCCCGACCCCAGACAGTGATCAGTTAGTCCCTGAGCATGTGAGCAAGAACCAGCCAGCCAAGCACCTGAGAGAGTGAATGCTTGGTGCTACCTCAGAGACCTGCCCCTCCTCCGCCAATGTCTCATCTCCAGCCCTGATGCTTCAGAGGAAGTAGATAAAAAGAACCCGCCCAGAATACATTAGGGGGGAAAATATATTCCTCATTCTTGCTGGTGATTGGCTGAACCCCAGAGCTAAAAAGTTTGAGGAACCCTCTGTAAACTGCAACTGTCTCCTTTTCTATAGTTGTAATTTCAACCTCAAGTGATCTCTTTGATGGTCTGGAATGCCAGCTACAGGGCTAATCTCTATATTCAATCTCCTCCCCCCTCCTAACTATTATGGTTAGGACAATACTGAAATCCATTGTTTCCCATCACCGCTATATTGCTTTACCTAAGATGCATTGAACCCCGAGTAGAAATCAGGAGACAATCACGTGTTAAGAACATTCTGCATTTTCAATAGCACTTAGAGAGTCAAACTTTTAGAAAAGACATTTCAAGATGAGTCAGCATATGTAATTATTGGAGAACAGCTACTGAAATGCAGATAGTTATTTGAAACTCTGGAAGAGAGCGCTGTTTCCAAAAGACTCTCAAGGGAGCCCTCAATATAAGAAAAACAATGAATCCTGATTTTTTTTTCTTCCAAACTTTAAGCTTGTAGCCAGGCAATTCTAAAAAGGACAGCTGTAATTCCTGCTATTCAGTATAACCCACAGGAATACTTTACAATGATTTCCCACAGGGAAATGTCAATGTAAGCAGGAGTATTTCTGAGTGCAGCAACATCCGTTGGGTCTTTGTTTAAAGGAGCAATATGCTCTATCTACTTCTCTCCTGAGCGGATTCTCCTTTCTGATAAATCCAAAGCTGCTTCTGATTCCTGAAAACTGTTCCCTTATCACTGAAAAGCCTGCAAAAGTTACAGATGGCTTGAAAAGAGGACGATTTATCCATTCAGGAATCCAAACCCAGCATTCTGTGATGCTAGGCCTGGCAAGTGTTTAAGATTTTTTAAATAATTGCTTGCAGGGGTAACCACATTCAGAACAATAATAATTGTAGCCATTGTCAGCGTTTTTGCCTTTGCCTTGTCCCTTCAGGTGGGGTTGGTGACTCTTGTTCTTTGTTTTCCAAGCATTCTTGCCAAGTGCATCTTCCAAGCTGACACCAATCTCCTTGAACCACCTTCTCTAGATCTTCCTCTTGGTCTCTGTCCTTTAATTACTAGCTCTTGTACCCTCTGGCCAACATATCCCACATCTCATCGTCTTACATGGCCCAGCCACCTCATTTGATAGTCCCATCACAGAAAAGCTGAGGGAGTAACCGCATGATGGCTCGTAACATTTCATTGCATAGCCTCTCAGTTCTCTTCTTCTCCAGTCTCCACCTGAGCACTCTCAGTTCAGCAGTACGAAGTAGTGTGATCTTCTCTCTACCTGGCTGGCCAGCATTCCGACCCATACATCACGGCTGGCCTACTCAAGATCTTATATATTTTGCTTTTGTTTACTTGGGACGTACTTCTTGCAGAGAATTCCCATCAAATTCCTTTATTTCAACCAAGTGATCTTCATGAGGCTCCTAACATCCACATTCCAGTCATGGCTCACCACTGAACCAAGGTATTTAAATTGCTGAACCCGCTTTATGTCATCCAGTTTTTCTGACCAGGTAGCCATAGTTTATGGAAAGAAAATGCTATGGGCCCAATTCTGTGCTCAGTGACCCAGGTGTAATTCCAAAGTGATACCACTGAAATCAATTGAATTAAAGACAATTTACACTGGTGTTGCTGGGAGCAGAATTTGGCCCTATGTTCTTTTAGCATACATGCCAATGCATCTTGGGTGGGATTTTCAGAAGGACGCGGAATAAGCCTAGCTCTGCTCCTAGAGAAGTTAATGTAATTAGGTCCATATACACCAGCTAGGAATCTGGGCTAGTTAAATATTTATCTAGTTCATCACAGTGGCAAGCCAATTAGTCTTTTCAGTAAAGGCTTATCAGCATCCCCATTGTACATTTATTTTTAGATTTAATATTATTGGCCATTTAAAATTACATCAGGTTATGTTTGGGCATATGCATTATCAGCCAGTTTCTTATTACCCCTGGGAATCAATGACACCGTGTCACATTCTGGTATTTTTATAACTACTGAGCAGCAGGAAGCCTTTTTGCAACCCATGTAGCTATAAGGCTTCATTTGGGAAAACGTATTTATTGTATGGAGTTAGGTAGCCACCCTATTATTATCATAGTGTCAACTGAGATTAGGGCTCTGTTGAGGAGGTGCCATCCATACACGCAAGGAGAGAAAAGTCCCTGCGCAGAAGAGCAGATAAAGAGCAGGAGGGAAAACAAAGGCACAGAAAGGTGACTTGCCTAAGGTCACACACCAGATCCTGCAGGAGTTTGTAGGTAGGGCCCAACTGATTTCAGTGGGGCTCTGCACAAGCTAATAAAAGCCACTCATGGAGGACTGGCGTCTTAGGCCCAGATCCTCAACGGTATTGATCTGGGTTTCAGTCTTTTAAACATCCAAGTAATGTCTTGGGTTGGAAAGCAGCTCCGCTGCTGTTCTAAACACAGATTTCTGTTGCACCAGGGAAATATTTTGAATCTGGGGTTCACACTCCAATGAGACTCAAGACACCCAATCCAGCTCTTAGAGCAGGAATAGAAAGTAGTACCTGTGACAGTCAGAATGTAATTCAAACTGAGGCTGCCTTCTCTGTTTGAATGTCCAGGAAGCGAATATCACTGAGCTGTAACAATGTGTCTAGGTCATTTAGCTGGGTAAGGTTTCTCTGAATTCTGTTTTTATGGCAGTTCCACTTCTGTGGTCACAGGTATTTTTTTCAGTGATTTGAAGGAGAAAAAAACCTAGGGAAAACTAAACAAAACACTCTTTTCTTTGCTAGTTCCAATCAGTCACTGCTATGCTTTATGATTCTCTTCTCCTTCAGTATTCATGGGGCTTGGACTGATTTATTAATTATTCAAATTAATTATTTGTATTCTCATAGTGGCTAGGGACCTAGGTCATGGACCAGAACCCCATTGTGCTAGGCACTGTACAAACAGAACGCAAAGAGTGTACAATCTACATAACTCTAAAGGTATGCTCTTACCTCAGGTTGAGCACCACCAGATCTGACAAATGTTCAGTGGGATCACTTGTGCTACTCAATAGGAGTATGGCTATCAGAATTTGGCCCTAAAATGTTTTGTGAGGCCTGTACCATTGAAGGTTCAACTTGACTTTTAATCTACTGAGGCAACATCTCAGTGGGTGTGACTTTTTTGGATTTACAGGCAATTTTCTCTCCTCACTAATTTGTCCTTCTGGCGGGGCTTGTACCTCAATGCCCCCTTAACTCAATGGGGCAGTAGGTAACCCAGCCTCTCTATGCCCAAGTCTGTGTTCTAACCCCTCTGTAGTTAGCACAGTGTGGCCCAAGGGCCAGAGTCCACCTAGTTCCCCTTCCCTAGTGGGGTAATGTGGCCTAATGGCCGGAGTCCATATGATGCACCCCCGGGCAGTGTGTCTCAATGGCCAGAGTTCACCTAATTCCCCTCCTCTGGTGGGGTAATGTGGCCTGGCAGCCAAAGTCCAACTAACTCACTGTGTGGGGCCACTCCCTTTCAAAGGTGGGTGTGAGAGGTACAGGGGCCCAGTCCCACCCCCTGCCCCAGGTCCCAATTCAGGGCCCTGTTGGTGGCAAGTTCTCCTCACCAGTGGTCCGGCAGGGATCCTCCGGAAACATGCCAGCCTGAATGGTCTTCGCACCGTTCCCCTTTAAGGACTCCCTGGGTCAGATCCTACCCCTTCCTCAGACTCAACCAGATCTGCGGCGTTCTTTGCTTCCCCTCTGCCGCAGGTCTGGGCATGTCTGGCTTCTGCATCCTGGTGTGCAGGCCACTCTTCTGCTGGAGAGAGTGACAAGCCTCCTTCCCCTCCAGCAGTCTGCCTTGACTGAGCAGCTCTGCAGGCTTTTATACCTGCCTTCCAGGTGGACCATGCCAGCAGAGCCTCAGGGCGGGGCTTCTTCTGCTAGGAGGGAAGGATTAACCCCTGCCATACCAGTGCGGGGCCGATCCTCCCCAACACAGTCCTATTATAGTTAAGTTAAGGAAGAGTATTTGGAACTTGAGCCAGCAAATAGAAGATCCTGTATTGGGCCTTGTTCACTTGTGTAAAACCCATAATTTTCCCCTCAAGTAAAGGGGAACGCCCACTTTGCAGAATGGGAGGTGTGCATTCATTTATGCAGACAGGAAACAAGTGGACTCGGGGGAAAATATATTTGTTTTAATGTTAAAAAAGAAAAAAAAATGTATGCTTAAAGGTTTCTTCCCTAGGGCCTGATCTAACACATTAATCTCAAGAAGATAGTGGTGCATAAAGATGAGCGAAGAAAAATAAAAAAGGCATTGAGCAGGACAATAAAACATTTTAGAAAACTGCAGGGGAAATCCAGAGATAACCCTCACACACAACAGCCTAGGAAGCTTGCAAACATTGATTACTGCTGCAAGAACATCTTCCATTATCTAGAGATTGTTAATCAACAGAGAAAAGGGCAAAATCTGCAGATGTGCTGCAAAAAGCTCCTGACTACTTTGCCCAATTTAGTTTGGCTTTAACATTGAAACTCAATTTGGTTTATCAGGGAGAACTGTGTGAGAATTATTTTTAAAGGCTTGATTGTGGGAAGCACTGAGAGCCTCTTGCAATGTCCAGAAAGCACCAAAGTCCCCCTGATTTCATTGTGCCTTATGTTGGTGGACATGGCTATATACTATTTACAAACAGGATGAAGTGTTCATTTTTCCACATAATATCAGACAATATCTGTTCTCCAGCAACATTCGGCAATACAGTACCTATGCCTTTAAATGTAAATGCACAGCACCCTTGAGTGGCGAGCTATTCTGGGATGTCTGTTAGGAAGAGGCAGAAGATTCAAGGAAGCGACTAACTGATGAAAAGATCTTGCTATACAGTGAGGAACCATTTGTTGTTGATACGCCCTCTTGGAGCACATGATCAGGAGACACATTGTCAGCTCTCCTTGGCCTTAAGTGAACACAGACTGGCCTATAGAGCACCGGGACACTAAAGCACAATAAGTAAATGGGCTAAATTCTGCTTTCAGTTACGCAAAGTGTGGCCCACTAGTACTACAAGGGACTCGATGGAGATATGTTTTGATTATTAATCAACATTAATTTCTGAATCAACTTTAATTGATTAGTTATTAGGAAAAATAGGGCAAGTTGGGTGAAATTGCATAGGTAGAAATAAGAGGCTGAGTAGATGTAGTTGGCAAATGAAGACTATCGCATCATAATTCACCAAAGAGAATTCATGAAGAGGGACCAGGAGGAAACAAGGACATATTTTCCCGTCTAGAAGACCTGGAGAGAATCAGTCTGCAAGTAACCAGGCATTGATGAGACACACAGGAAGAGGTTAGTGACTTGGCTGTTCTCAGAAGGAGAGGCTGTGATACACAGTTGGGTGTGAACATAAAACATGTAACTGATAAACTACAAAGCCAAACAGCAGAAAGGAAGAGAGATGGATAGTAGGAGGCAAATGTATGGAGGAATGGGGAATTCAGTACATGACACATTTGGACAGAAGAATAGTGCCTAGAGAGGCAAAGAATCAGTGATTGAAAAGATACATTATACTAGAGTACAGCCAGTCTACAGGGGGCTACAGAACTGGCAGTAAAACATTCAAGGCATATAAGGATGCTGTGATTGATAGCGTCAAAGAGACCACTAATGCCATGGAAAATGTAGGGGAAGATAAGCTGAGAGGAGGTCATTGACAGCAGAGATGAGAACAGGCTTTATGCTGTGGGTCAGTCAAAGAACCAGCTCAAACACTGCACTGTTTCACTTAGCCATAGCCCTAAATAAGGGGTGCTAAGGAGCCTGGGGGAATGTGTTTCAGAATGCACAATCCCTCCGGCACCTCTCCAGCTTGTGGGGGGAAATGTGTAAATTGCATAATCCCTTTTGGGCAGTGCACATACACTGATTAGGGGGGAGAGATAGCTCAGTGGTTTGAGCATTGGCCTGCTAAAGCCAGGGTTGTGAGCTCAATCCTTGAGGGGGCCATTTAGGGAACCGGGGTTAACAAAAAACAAAAACTGTCTGGGGAGTTGCCCTGCTTTGAGCAGGGGGTTGGACTAGATGACCTCCTGAGGTCCCTTTCAACCCTGATATTCTATGATTTCCCCCAACCACCTCTGGGAGCTGCTACAGGAGGGGAAGGAGCCAGGGCTCTACAGCCTTCCTAGAGGCATATGGAGGGAGTCATACCTGTGCTCCTCAAAGCAAAGGAGTAGAACTGCAGTGGTCCTGACCCCCATGTTCCCTGCACAGGCTGTAGAGAGGCAGGGTGGGGGGTTTTCATTGGTACTTCTCCTTCTAAATCTTTTAAGGACTTTTCTAAATTCAGCCTTGTTCCCTCCCTGACTTCACATCCAAATTAGGGCCTGGAACCAGGGGGCCCTAAAGACTTGTTATTGACTGGTGTGATGGGGTGTGCATACACCGCACTAGCCAAGACAGGGTTAAACCCACATTATGGACAGCAGAAGTCCCGCCCCCTAGGCCGGACTGGGCATGCTCCAGATGTTGCAGCAATATAAAGAGAGGAAGCCCAGATCATTCGGGGCTGTCACAGAGCTCGGGGGGGAGGGGGCGCAAGGTGGAAGTTTCGCCTAGGGCGCGAAACATCCTTGTACCCTCCCTGCTGAAGCTTCATGGACTGCCACACTGGAGACAACGGTAAGAAGTGACCTGTGGGGGTGATGGAGTGGTATCTCCCACCCGGGTAAGCTCAGTGTGTTTCGGTGGGTTTCCCAGCTGACCCAGTGGTGGACCGCTCCACCACTGCTAGGGCCCTGGGTTGGGGCCTGGAGGAGTTGGGTTGGCCCAGGCCCCCTCCCTGGGCTGCCAGCCCACCCTCCTTTTTCTGGTGGCCCCTTGGGTACTGGCTATTAGGCCTCGCTGTCCTGCACCACAGGGCCGTTCTGGGCCCCGCTGCCCTGAACCACAGGGCCGCTCTATTAACTCTAGCTACTAGGACCCACTGCCCTGGGCACCAGGGTTATTACCTTTTGCTCTGGTCCTTAGACCCTGGGGTGGCGAGGTCGGAGACAGACATGCAGCCTTAACATTGGTGTCCACGTACCTCCTGCACCTTACTTTCGGGACGGGGTGTGCATACACCGCCACAACCAGTCTTAATTCCATTGGTTCCCAACTTCTGCCTCTGCATCATTGGTAAATTCTTTTAATGCAGCTTTTTGCATGTGATAAGTTTGTAGGAGGACAAGAAAAAACACAGAATTCCCTTTCTAAGTCAGTTGGATATAGGTGCATCTTTGGTATTGGGACTGCAAATGTGCAAAAACTGATAACGCTTACTCAGGCTACTCCCACTGTGACTCCAGAGTTAAGACAGAGGAGGAGAAGATTTAGATCTGTACTTAACACCACAATAGTGCGCACTATTTGTCCGCTGTGAGCCTGTGCAATTATGACTAGAAACTGAAAATAAAAAGACACTGCATTCCTCTAGCTGTGCACTAAGAATACCTACTATAGCAGAAAGGAATTTCACATTCTTCCGAGTGCCACTTCTTGGCTATGGATAAGAATAGTAAAGCTTGCTGGTGAGCCAATTAAAACCTGGCGGAGCTGACTTGACATTAAAATGCCTAGCTCATCTTGCTCTAATCTTGCAAGATGGAGATGTTGCCTCAGTGTGAAACCTCAGCTGAGGGTGAGGTGTTACAATACTGTAATAACTTATCTCCATAGAAACTGGGGGACTCTCTCTTCAAAACGGTACTTTCCTAATATACTTTAACAATATACTTTAATATACTTTAAATGCAGCTGGGAAGGATGCAGGGAAGGCATGAGAGGACTGTCACTTACTCTGATTTCCAGGGTAATGAGGATGATCGGAACTGCCACACTAGATCCGAGCTATGATCCATCCAATTCAGTATCCTGTCCCTGATAATGAACAGTACCAGATGCTTCAAAGGAAGGCGAGAAACACCTTTTTAGGTATAATTATGCAATAACCCAACCAGGGAGCCACAGGCTCATAATGCATTGGGTAAAAGATATTGCCTTTTATCATTTTAAATGAGTTTACATTTACTTCTTCTGAATTTCATTGGCCATTGCCTTGTTGTATGCAATGTAAATAGGAGTGTTCATCTGGCTTTCTTTATACTGTTCCTTATTTTATATGCCTTTATCATGTCTCCTTTCATTAATCTCAGACAACATTTTCCAAAGCACCTAAGTGGCTTAGGAGCCTAAATCTCATTTATTGCTGCTGGGAATTAGGCCCCTAAGGTGCTTTGGTAAACCTACAGCAGTTCCATGGATGGCTTTGAAGAAGAAAACTGAAACCTTGAATGAGGCAGTATTCAGGGGGAGGCAATTGGGAGAGGGAGGTGCTAAAGTGACGGATTTCACTGTCCAATTTGAAAAGCCCAGTATGACGGGACCCAGACTTCAGGAGTGTTTCAGTTCATGGCTCTGTGGGTACCCAGAAGCAGCAAGGAGTGTAGGAGAACCCCCTGGCTACATTTAATTATCTGAGGGCTGATGCCCTTCATGAAGGTTGATGCTACAAAGGCAGCAAATTCTTCAAAGTGCTTCCCCCTCCTCACTAGCATCACCTCAGCCTTTTCCTGGAGTCACATTCAACCAGCTAACCTTCATCTAAATGCTGCTCCCAGCAGAAGGAGCTTGATTTTGATGTCCTTGATTTTGATGAGAAGGTGAGATAGAGCTGGCTGTCATCCACATACTGTTGTCATTTTAGTCCAGGACAGCTCAGTCTCCCCTAGCAACTTCATACAGATCATGTACAGGGAAAGGTTCCTTGTGGAACTCAACAGCAGAAAGTGCTGGAGCCTGGGAGCAGTTGCAGATGATGACGTTCTTGGTAAGATCTGAGAGCAGTACTTGATGAGATCTCACCATAATCCCTCTACCTGACCCCTGGCACATCCCTGAGGAAGGATGGCAATATACTATACTCACTTGAATCAAATGCTGCAAACAGGTCGAGCAGAACATACAGACACAGTGATCTCACAGTAGCCAATAAGTGATGTTCTTGCAAAGACAAGAAGGCAAAAACCAACCCTATATTGCACATGAGTCAAATATTTATAAAGCATTTAAGATTCTTTCCTGTCCCATGCAGACAATTCTTTCCTGACCCATGCAGAAGCATAAGGGCATGAATTACTCTTGTCACAGTCTTAGCTTTCATGGCTATAAATCTCATTCTTATGGAGTCTTTTAACTCTGCCCAGCTCCTGTTCTAAAGGTTTTGGAGGGGGTGGTGGTGGTGGTGGTGAGAGTCACTCATCATGAGACAGCCTCTTTTCCCTTTCCAGAGACACTCTCCTAGCGCTTGAGATATTTATTATTGGGTCGATGTGAAACTTGGGAAAGGTTAATGCTAAAACTCATGACGACAGTAGCGCGACCCCCAAATCTCTCATTGCCCCAGCACCATGAAAGTAGCTCAGTGATGGAGAGAGAATGGGAAAATGAGGTTTCCATAACATCTGCATCCTCAGCCTAACCAAGTGTGAACTTTTGCTTGCCCATCTGATTTTGAGTGGTGCCATGCTAACACCCTATGGCCTTAGGCTCAAAGTAGTTTGCAGTTATTTCTGGGCAGCCCCACGGGTCCAGTCAAGCCCTGCCTGTACCTTAAACCAGGGGATCTTGGGCATATGGTGTTGCTGTAGAAATGAGTTAAGAAAGTGCCTCTCATGTGAGACTGAGCTGCTTTGGTGGTTTGTGACTTCCAGAAAGTGTCAGGTGAGCACACAGATCTCCAGGATTTTTTTTCAGACCGAGGAGGCGGCAGCATGACACCAGGGAAGGCATGATACCTTATCCAACAGGACCACACTGCATGGGGAAGAGACTGAGAATCTTTCAAAGGGAATGCTCTATTTTCCTTCCAGGAGACCTCTCTCTTTAAGAAGTTCTATTACGATCTGCTTTGAAGGAACATCATGCTCTTGACAATGTGTACCTAGTATGGGACACTGCTGGTAGTGTATAGTTTAGCACCCCAATTTTGTGGTGGCCCCGCTCTTCTTCAAAGGGTAATTAACCCAGGTCTCCTCCTGTCTCACCTCCCTCACCACCAAATTGTAGACTGCAGATACACTGGTAATTGGGAAAAGAGAAGTTTTCACTAGAGATGGATTTTAATTTTGCAAAACCCAAATTAGGGTAGTTCAGATTTACCTCCCTTTATACAACTCCACCCTTTTGGACAGGGAGAGGTGTGTGGGGCTAAAAGATTACAGGTTTGGCCTAACTCTAGTTTTCAGACACCTCATTTCTGTGTCTATCATTCTGTTACCACAACCGCAGAAGAAAAATGGCGAGAGAACCCCCCCTGGATTTAATATTTAGCAACAAATACGGCACCCAAAGAGCTAAGAATCGTAATTACTCAGCTCCTGTGAAGGGCAACACATTAATTTTGCTGTGAATACTATCAGCACCACAAAAGAACAGAGAGGATGGGCGTCATAATTTCCCCCCTCCATTTCCCTCCACCCCTCTGACTATATTTCAAGGAAGCTCCTTTTTTGTTTAATTTATCCTTCATCTGTCTTTAAGATAACATCAAGCAGACTGAAGAGTTCTCCTTTTATTTTATTATTTTATTATTTTTCTTTTTGTTGCCCCAGAGGGAAAATGTTTTAATTGCCAATTCCAGAGTTGGAGGGGGAGGTGGGGAAGGAGAATATGAAAACATTTGCATGGCTACTGAATGAATCTGATTTTCAAAGGATAGTCCTGTCATCCCTCCCTATTCGAATTTAGAACAAAGTGACATCTGGAAAACCACAGAACTGGAAGAGAAGAAGGCACCTCATCTAAGGGTAGTGATTGTGGTGGCACAAGGTCTCCACTTCTGTGGTGGTACATAGGAGCCAACCAGGCAGGAATTGTGGAAATCTGGAATAAGATTTGGTGCTATTGGTTTTGCCTGTTATGCATCAGGAGGATAGGATGCTAAGTAGCAATCCTCCTTGTGATGCTGGCAGGTGCCAGCTCATGGCCAAAGTCCCTATGTCTCAACTGAACACTGACAAATTCATACCTGGGATTAGTCTGGCTCACCTAGGGATTAGAATTATAAGAATGTGTTTAGACTTTATTGAATGCTTGTGAGTTGCTGAATGCATTAATCTCACCTATGACATCCATATCCCATATAGTAAGGTAATATTTGAGTGGTTGTATTGGGTGTTTCTGTCTGGTGATTTACCCAGTCACAGAGAGACATTAAATAGTGCGAAGTGCTGATTTTCAACAAAAGGTGTTGCATCCTGCCTAGCAGGATATGTGCAGCAACACCAGGTGGATTATTGTGGGGTGTTAGAGGAGAAAAGCCATTTGTTGTTCTGTTCCTTCCCCTCCACCTGTGAAAATGGATTCCTCCCAGACGCAGAGATTGTAGCTCAAAGCACAAGGCAGGAGGGGGATAAAAACCCCTAGAAAAAAGCAACTGATTATTTCTATGCTGCTTGGATTCTGGGTCAAGGGATTTCTAGGCATGAGCAAGAGATCCCCAGCTGCTTAGCCTGAATTAGCCCTAAAGGATGTATAAAGCTTGATGGTTATAGATGCTTCTATTACCTTTTGAAACTTAAGTCTGTAACACATTTGTGTGTATATATGTTTACCTGTTTTAACCTAGTAAATAACTCTCTACTTTCCTTTTCCTATTTAATAAATCTTTATATAGTTTAAGAGTGTCTGCAAGCACTTCCTTTGGTGTGAGAGCTAAAGTGCAATTGACCTGTGGTAAGTGACCGGGAATAACCTGAATATTGCTATTATTCGCAGTGTAAGGGATCATCTGTCAAGCTGGGTAGCATAATAGAGTGGAGTATGCCAGGGGACTGTCCGTGACTCCCTGATTAGGCTGTTACCGTGCCTGAGAAGTTTACACCTGATAACTGGTTGGTGAATTTTATACTTAGATTTCACAGCCGATTTGGGTTTGTGCTCTGTTTCCTAAGAGTCTGTCCTGAGGTTGGTGCTCCTGCTCTTGAGTCACTGCAGGCAGCATTACATCCCTGTTTAGGGGAATGTCAGTTCAGTAAGTAATACAATAACCATCCATCACTTGATATCGCTTCAGAACGGCACATTGGCAAGTCAGAACTCCTGAAGTGAGGCACCCTTGGGTCCCGTGGTTAGGGTAGGCTATGTCTAACTAGCACATTAGTCGGTATAACTTATGTCATACAGAGGTGTGGAAAAACATCCCCCTGAGCAACATAAATTACACTGACAGAAGCGCCAGCGTGGACAACGCTATATCAGTGGGAGATGGTCTCCTACCAACATAGGTACCACCACTTGTGGGGGGAGGTTGAATTATGTGGATGGGAGAGCTCTCTCCCATTGGCATGGAGTGGTTACACGGGAGATCTTACACCTACACTGCTGTACCGATGCAAGGTTTCCAGTGTAGACATAGCCATAGTTACCTCTCAGGTGGATGGGGAGTCAGAATAAGACTCCCGTCTTTACTTAATGCTGATTAATGAGAGATCAGTGTTTAGTAAGGTATCGACCAACCATCCACAATGTAATTAAGGATGAACCTCCCAGTTTTGCAGTCATAGAAACAGAGGGTTAGAAGGGACCGCAAGTGTGATCTAGTCTAGTGCTTGGATGACCCTGCAGGACCAGTTCTGAAACGGTGAACTCTGTCTCGGTGCTTGGGGCAGTATGAAGTGGGATCGATGCAGGGCAGGAGGGGAATGTGACCACATTTGTAACATCCAAGTGAAAGGGGAGGATATCTCCTGCCACCAAACCAGTCTCTAGACAGAGTTCCCAGGATGTAGTTTAGGGTGATCATCTGTCCATCTTCTAGTGGCTCCAACTTGTCACTCATGCTGTTCAATGTGTATATGGCACCATCAACCTCAGCCTGAACCAGTCAACACAAGAGATCCACTTCCTGGACATTACAGTGCAAATAAGTGATGGTCACATAAACACCACGCTATACCGGAAACCTACTGACCACTATACTTACCTACATGCCTCCAGCTTCCATCCAGGACATATCACGCGTTCCATTGTCTACTGCCAAGCTCTAAGATACAACCACATTTGCTCCAATCCCTCAGACAGAGACAAATACCTACAAGATCTCTATCAAGCATTCTTAAAACTACAATACTCACCTGTGGAAGTGAAGAAACAGATTCACAGAGTGAGACGGGTACCCAGAAGTCACCTACTACAGGACAGGCCCAACTAGAAAATAACAGAACAGCACTGGCCATCACATACAGCCCCCAGCTAAAACCTCTCCAGCGCATCATCAACTTATCCTGGAAAATGATCCCTGACTCTCACAGGCCTTGGCAGGCAGGCCTATCCTCACTTACAGACAGCCCCTCAACCTGAAGAAATACTCACCAGCGACTACACACCACACCACAGAAATGCTAACCCAGGAACCAATCCCTGTAACAAACCCCGTTGCCTACTCTATCCCCACATCTACTCTAGCGACACCATCATAGGACCCAACCACACCAGCCAAGCCACCAGGGGCTCATTCACTTGCACATCTACTAATGTGATATAGGCCATCATGTGCCAGCAATGCCCCTCTGCCATGTACATTGGCCAAACCGGACAGTCTCTATGTAAAAGGATAAATGGACACAAATCAGACATCAGGAATGGTAACATACAAAAGCCAGTAGGAGAACACTTCAATCTCCCTGAACATTCAATAACAGATTTAAAAGTAGCCATCCTTCAACAAAAAAACTTCAAAAATAGTCTCCGAAGAGAAACTGCAGAACTAAAATTCATTTGCAAACTTAACACCATCAATTTGGGCTTGAATAAGGACTGGGAGTGGCTGGCTCACTACAAAAGTAATTTTCCCTCTCTTGGTATTGACACCTACTCATAAATTATTGGGAGTGGACCACATCCACCCTGACTGAATTGACCTTCAACATTGGTTCTCCACTTGTAAGGTAACTTCCTTCTCTTCACGTGCCAATATATATTTATGCCTGTATCCGCAATTTTCACTCCATGTATCTGAAGAAGTGGGTTTTTTTTACCCATGAAAGCTTATGCCCAAATAAATCTGTTAATCTTTAAGCTGCCACTGGACTCCTCATTTTTATTTAAAGGTGGGTAGCTTCAAAAGAATCTCTTTGGAGGAGAGGAGGGGAGGACTTGTACTGGAGCTAGGGTGACCAGACGTCCCGATTTTATCAGGACTGTCCCAATATTTGCTTGTTTGTTCCGTGTCCCAACCGATGTTTGGTTGGGGCACTGGACAAACAAGCAATTTTGTCCTCCGCTCAGGCACACAGGCGGAGCCCGGAGGGGCTCTCGCGCCCCCCCCCCCTCGCCCCGACTCTACCCACTCTTTCCCCCATTGGATCCCTCCCCAAATCCCTGCCCTGGCCCCTCCCAGCCCCCCCTGCCCCCATTGGATCCCTCCCCAAATCCCCGCCCTGGTCCCGCCTCTTCCCCATCCACGCAGCATTCCTCCTCCCTCCCAGGCTTGCACACGGGCCATGGCCGGGGGCGCAGAGCGGAGGCTGCTCCAGCCCTGCAGCCCCAGCAGCGTGGTGGGTCTGGGGGCAGCACGGAGCGGGCAGGGCCTGGGCGGGGGGCGGAGACACAGGTGGGGTGGACATGCTCCTGCCGGGAGGGGCTGAGCCCGGCTGCCCGCTTCGCCCTCTGCCCGGGTGGGTCCCCGAGCTCCCCGCAGCCGGAGAGGGGCTGCCCGAGGCTGCGGGGGCGAGTGTCCCAGGCAGGGTGGAGCGGAGCAGCCTCTGCTGTGGGACTGGGGCGACGGAGCCTGGGAGCGGCTGGGCCGGGAGCTGCAGGAGGGGCCCGGAGCGTGGCTCGGCTGCACAGCTCAGAGCCCAGGCTGGGCCCGGGAGCGAGGGGATGGGGGAGTTGGGGGTGTATCGGGGGTTGGAGCTGAGAGTTGGGTGGCTCCACCCACTGTGCCAGTGGCTGTGCCACTGCTGCCTGGCGGTGGGGGGGGTGCTCCGGCTTTTTGTTGTTCTGCCCCCCGGGTCCCGATATTTCATCTTTGTCATCTGGTCACCCTAACTGGAGCAGTCAGTCAGTTCCAGGAGGTTTGGGGTGGGAGGGGGGTTAGTGTGCAAGGGAAGGGAAGCCTGAATTTTTTATGCACGTGCGCTACAGTTAACCTCAAATTATTTCACTAATTTTCCTTTATCCATTTCCTTTAGCAATAGCTTGAACCAAATCCAAACGGCCTTTTACTGTGGGGAAAGTCAAATGTAGATTTAAATGTGGATCCAAACATTGAACCTTACGCCCATCTCTATTTAATTAATGGGTTCGTTGAGCTGTTAAAGGATTGCATTTTAGGAGCAGTAAGAAGCCAAAACAGCAGCACTTTCACCTGGAATTGATCAGCTGAGAGAGCAACAGACTAGAAAGCATCTGCAATGCTCATGAGACCCCTTTGGAGTAGATCAGAGTCAGATTTTCACACCCTATTTGGAGAGAGGTTGAAATTGTATTTGTGTGTTTGTCTTGATGTACTGATTCTGCAGGTTCTTTAAGGCAGGGCCCGTTATCTGTAGTCTGTAAAAATAGTGGGCATAATTGTAGTGCTAGGGAAAGGATTTATAATAATAAATACACTTTTCCCCATTGTGAGATTCTGAAATAAAAGACAATGTGCATACTGAGTGCAGGTCAAAGGGTCTTGTAGATTTACACTTTGCTTAAGTGGCTAACTATTATAATCCAGCATAATATAACCAGGTCTAATCTAGGTCTTTAGTATTTCCTTTGGAAATGTGCCAGATTTCCTGATTGCCAATATTTGGCTCCTAAAAACAAAAGAGGACGGGAAATGCAGTTGGATAAATAAAGAAAATGATTAATATGAAAATCTGCTCGTCCCACGTGTAAAAACATCTCATTTGCATTCAGGTTCTGTTACCCCTGCCTACTCTTTTGTTTCCAAAATGACAAATGGTCTTCCTCTCCCCCCCCCCCACTTTCCAGAATCTCATTAAGAGGTGTAGAAATAAGACTTGAATAGCTCTATGACCTTCCTTCCTTGGGGGGGGGTCACATGCAGAACACAATTCAATCTGTCTAGCTGGCAAATTTTATCAAGAGCCAGCTCATCAGAAGAGGATATGTCCAGCACAGAGTGACCCAGAATGCTACTGCTACAATACACATAGAGATACACATGCCATCACTGCCAGCAAGACATTCAGATTGCTGCATAATGGGATTTTCCATCAATGAAAGGCAGTTTGAACAATAAAAGGACTCCATCACAAACATGAGTGCCACATATTGTGTTTTGAGAAATGAGCTCTCCCCACTGGCCCAAAGTTGTCATTTGCACCACACTCTTTTCCTCTCTAACAACAATAGGCAGGCTTGTTTATTTCTGGTTTGCTTTACTCCTATTTTTATGTGAAAGGCTGGGGAAGAACAGCATAGCATTCAAAGTGATTAAATGCTAAGTAAGGTAGAGAGATGCGTGCAGGGTTCGTAACAGTCATGGAAATGGCGTTTGAGAGACAGAGAATTGCATAAAAGTAAATGGATAAGAGCCAGGATCATTATAATAAATTGTGCTCCATATATATTTTAAGTATTATTGTAGCTGGAATCTGGCAGAGAATGAGTCTGTTTCAAAATCGTATTCTCAAAGCCTGACGAGTTCTCAACATTGTCTCAATTCAGGAATTGTCAATGAGGTGTGTCCAGGACAGATGCACACTATTTGGTGTAATTATTTCTTAAATATTTCAGGAATTCCACGATGAGCTTCATCACAGAAATAAAATAAAAGCTGCTCTTTTTTATGTAACAGAAAAACCAAAGCAATGAACTAGTCTAATAACCTCTTGCTGCACCAGAAAGAAAATAAACGATAACTGGTATTGACTGGGTTGCCACCAGTTTCCTGCCACAGTCTGTTCCTTTCCTTCCCTCACAACCTCTATCCTCATTCTCCTTGGACACAGACAGGGAACAATGGATCAGATCCTCAGCTGGTGTAAACTGGCTTTGCTCCATAAAACTGACATCAGCTGAGGGTCTGAGTTAAATATTTTAGTGACAAGGCCTTTCTAATACCCCTACACATTTTATGATGCTTAAAAACATTTTGGATCTGTTTACAGACCAACTGTAAATTTAGGGCAATGATTACTAACACCGTGTCAACAACTTGCTGTTATGAGGTATCCGAGTTTAATTTGGCGTGGAATATCTATCTCTCTGTATAAATTAATCCTGCACTCACTGTTCTAATCCAACGTAGCAATGCCTCTGTCAACCCCTCCCTGCCCTGCTTTCCCTCCCTTCCCCCAAAATGCAAACCCTAGAGGAAACAGACATTTAATCAATCCCAGTGAAGAGGCTAGTTGCATACTCTGAGCATAGGAGATATTCCTTCCATTCAGTGGTTATGATTTGCACTTACTACATCTGAGATACTTTATATTTAGAATAGGCAATACTGTGATCTCTTATATCTGGTATGGTAACTACTGGTAAACAAGGAGTTAAAAGTTACCATTGTGTGTTAAATATATGTGTGTATGCATCCATATATTTGTGTAATGCTTCCATACAGATTTGTGCAATGCACCAATCCCAGCCTATAAGTCTGCAAATACTTATGCAGGTGGTTGTTTTCATGCACATGAGTCATGCTGTAGAACTCAATGTGCTACTCACATGCCTAAAGTTACTCATGTGTGCAAACTAATTACAAAACAATTTTACCAAAAAATATTGATACACAGAACCCCCAGTCAAGTCAGGTGTACATTCGTAGATTACATATGGAGAAACACAGAATTGCTACAACTCCAAAAAACCCTCAAACACAGCTCTGTGGATGTAAGTGTCAAATAAACGTGCACATATGTAACTTATAGAAAATAACTGGCCGCTACTAATCACAAAGCAGAGGGAAAAAAATGAAAAATATGGGCCTAGCAAATTATTTAGCAGTGCTGAATAGAATGTATTATCCTATATACTGGTGTAATAAGCCATTATCTCTGTCAGGAGAAACTTATTACTGTTGGCCTACAAGAGATGTTTCCTATTCCAATATCATTGCAGTTAGAGATATCTATAAGTCCATTGTTTTCCACCTTTTATTAGGCAATAAAATTAAAGGGTGCATTTGGCTAATAATGATTACTTTCATTTGATTCACAGTTTGTTCTTTGGACATCCATTTGGGCACTGCGTCTAAGTGAAGATGTTTCTGTAAAGAAGGATTTAAAGGGCAGGCTATTTGTTTTCTGATGGGAAAGTGAAATTATGCATTCATCTTGACTGATGAAGCAATTTTTGTAAGCCATCTGTCTATAAGTTAGTATGCAAATTACATACTGTACACAATGGAAGAAGAAGCATAGTAAAGTGATTCTTTTTCAGAGAATAACTTCACCATGGACAAAATTCTCCTCACCATGATTTCACCTCTGAAACTTGCTCTGCCTTCACAGAACTCCCATTAACAACCAGAGGAATTCTATGTGTGGTGCAAGAGCAGAATATTGGAACCAAGTTCTGCTGGGCAAGTCTGAGGTTTGCTCTCATTGAAAATACAATTGGCACAGTCACTCAGAGGCTATGGTGGGTGAAGCGGGCCACCTTAGTACCTAGACAGATACACATCACATTGAAATAATTTGGGACTTCCATTCCACTTCATTACTAAATGGAATTTCATTATATCTGAATTCACAATGGATCAATGAGTCTTTAGTATCACTCTGGACTGAGTAAGGACTTTATGATGCTCTGTTAAGTTCACGATGGCCTTAATAGTCTATGAATGGGCCATATGGTAAGTGCCTGTATAGCACACGCCTGTATGCTAAGAGCATAGAGAGATGTTTTCAACGGGGGTAAGAAAATCTGCTCCAAGCATGGCAGGTCTTAGTCTGAAGTCATTTCCCACCCTTCACATAAAATCTGAGGATGGAGTGAAAAAAACAAAATAATTCAGCAATATTTAACCTTTCCTCTCCAAAAGTTTGTATTTTAAGAGACAAACACATGGTTTAGACCTTCAAACCAGTCAGATCTTCAAGAGAGCTTAGCACTCAACAACTCCCAGAGAGTAGTTATCACTGATTCACAGGCAAGCTGGAAGGATATATCAAATGGGGTCCTGTAGGGATCAGTTCTGGGTCTGGTTCTGTTCAATATCTTCATCAATGACTTAGATAATGGCATAGAAAGTACACTTATAAACGTTGCGGACCATACCAACCTGGGAGGGGTTGCAAGTGCTTTGGAGGATAGGATTAAAATTCAAAATGATTTGAAGAAATTGGAGAAATGGTCTGAAATAAATCAGATGAAATTCAATAAGGACAAATAAATGCAAAGTACTCCACTTAGGAAGGAACAATCAGTTGCACACATACAAAATGGGAAATGACTGCCTAGGAAGGAGTACTGTGGAAAGGGATCTGGGGGTCATAGTGGACCACAAGCTAAATAGGAGTCAACAGTGTAACACTGTTATTAAAAAAAGTGAATATCATACTGGGATGTATTAGCTGGAGTGCTGTAAGCAAGACACGAGAAGTAATTCCTCTGCTCTTCTCTGTGCTGATTAGACTTCAACTGGAATATTGCGTCCAGTTTTGGGAGCCACATTTCAGGAAATATATGGACAAATTGGAGAAAGTAATTAAAGGTCTAGAAAACATGACCTATGAGGGAAGATTGGAAAAAAATTGGGTTTGTTCAGTCTGGAGAAGAGAAGACTGAGAAGGGAACATGATAACAGTTTTCAAGTACATAAAAGATTTTTACAAGGAGGAGGGAGAAAAATTTGTTCTCCTTAACTACGCAGGGTAGGACAAGAAGCAATGGGCTTAAATTGCAGCAAGGGAGGTTTAGTTGGACATTGGGAAAAACTTTCTGTCAGGGTGGTTAAGCACTGGAATAAATTGCCTAGGGGTGCTGTGGAGTCTCCATCATTGGAGATTTTTAAGAGTGGGTTATACAAACATCTTTCAGGGATGGATAATACTAGATAATACTTAGTCCTGCCATGAGTGCAAGGGACTGGACAGATAACCTCTCGAGATCCCTTCCAATCCTACGATTCTATGATTCTAATCCCCATTTAGGAACCTAGATAAGAGGCCAGATGTTTAGAAGTGCTCAGCTACTCCCATGGAGACCAATAGGAGCTGGTAAGCACTCAGCGCTTTTGACAATCTGGCCACTTCAAAAGCTTCACCTGTCCCGCCATTCTGCTGCATATGGAATAAGAGGCAATATGCCACTAAACAGCAAATGCTCACAATTGGAATGGACAATGCAAATAAGGCATATTAAGTGCATATTCAATAAGAATAATACAAACTCCCATAAACACCAACTCTTAATAATTACTTTGGGGGAGGGATGGGGGGAATGAGACCTGACAATATTATTTGTATAGGCTGCATCTCTTTTATATTTGTGGGAAAGCCACATTGAACCAGACATTTGTAGTAACTAAAGAAAAAGTCTGTCAGTTTGTAACTCCCCGTTAAGTTAATGCCATAAGAATATTTATTATTTTAAGGTGATGGTTTTGTAGGGAAGAAGCAGAGGCTTAACTACAGTAAACCGAGTCACCACCTAGTCTAAGTCTGTTGTCTCCTTTTATATATTACCAGGTTCATGGACAAAATCTAAAAATCAAGAACAATTATGGCTATAAGAAATGGGGTCATGTGGCACAGGGCTGGGAGGAGTGTGCTGCTCCACTGTCCACAAGCAAGAGGTATTGATTTTCAAAAGCACCTACATGACTTAGAAGTCCAAGTCCCATTATCTAAGAGAAGATCCTAAGACTCACTTTTTAAAAAGCCCTACGTCATCTAGGTGCTTTTTGAAAATGTTACCCTGTGTGCGCGGAAGCCAGGAGGAGATACGGGGAGGGTGGATACACTCACCAGTGAAATTTGAATCAGAAGGCTCAATTTTTAAAAAATCATACAGTGTTTTAGGAGACGGGTGAACAAGGAATAGCATCCGGAACAATGGGGCAGTGCAGCCAGCCTCTGGAAGAGGAGCTGCACAGGCCTGGATTATGGTACTTCTGAAAAGCCATCATCCTTTGAGCACTATTTGAAGGCAGGTTCTTGTTCCAGAGCTACCGCATCTCTTGGGGGACTTCTCCATTTGCTGGACCTCTCGCACTGTTGCTCCACAACGTGGGGCTTGCTTGGGCCAGGCTATGGGGGAAGGCTGGAAGGAGGAAGAGGAGGGTCTAGCTGATGGAAGTGGCCATGGCAGCTGCCTGTCACAGAGATTTTCCCTTCATAGTCAGGTTCCTCCACCACTCCATGCATGAAACCCATACCAAGAGATGAGATTGCAGGGCTGTGATGTAACCATATCTTTCAGGACCCGTGGTACTATCTCTCTCTCGCTCGCTCGCTCCTCTGACTCTGGCTTTTTCGGCGCAGAAGGAGAGAACTCCCATTCTGCCTGCCTGCCTTTCAGGGATCGGTTTCATCATGAGAAGATGAAGAGACCCCTATGTATGTGTTAGTTATTCAGCCTCTGCCCTCGGAGATTCTAGTAGCTGTGGATTGTACAATAAAAGAATGAGGTGTAATGGGGGCACACTCACCCCTGGCGCTCCCCCTGGGGTCGATGCGTGTCGTCACTGGTGTCTTTGTCTCCAGCCCCTCCCGCAGGCCGTCGACCTCTTACCGGGTCTTTCATGGCTCAGCCTTCTGGCCAAGTCACATAAGATTCAACTTCCTTCTGAGGTAACCAAAAGGTCTGAATGAAAATCCAAACAAAATCTGAATAAGTCTTCTACTCCCTTGGGCTACTGAAGTTTTCTACTTTCATTTATAAACTCTATCGCAGGGCTCCCTCCCACAGGAGCCTACCGTGTCTACCTGCTGCTGGCCCTAATTAAGGCTCCCCTGCATTGGAACCTACTGTCTTCCCCATGAGATTCTCTCTGTGAGAGAGTCCTGCCTCCAGTGCAGTCTCTCCCTGGATTGTGCCCCCTTTCCAGGGTCCACACAGGGATCAATTCTGTCCCCGCAGCCTTCTTTGGTCTGCCTACCCCAGGCCCTTCCCTGAGAGAGGGAATGCCCTACCCCCCTCCTTTCTCCTGGGTCTTCTCCCTTCAACTGAGCTCCCTCAGCTCCTTACATGGCCTAGCTCCACCTCCTCTGTCCAGAAGGCAATTAGTTAATCAACCCCCAGGTGCCCAGCATGCCTAATTGGGATTCTTACCCTTCCCTTGCAGGTGATGGTGCCTCACAAGAAGGTTCTGGATATGGAATTCTTACGGCTGGTTTTAAAATTAAGAGCCATTTTGCTATGCTAGTCCATCCTATTCAGTTTCTGCTACCACATCCAGCACCATGACACCTGGTATCCTGACACAAACAGTGCCTCCATAGTAGCGATTAACTTGAAATCTTTATAGCGTCACCATCACATATTGCACACGCGCATTTATTAATGCTCCCTTCCTTGTGCATCAAGGCACCATAGTATTTCTCCTAAAGCAGAGAACTACTATGGCATGTTTGCAGATACCCTAATGCAGTGAAAAACAGGCACATCTGAACATCTTCTCCCCATCAAACGTCACCGCCCAAATTGTCATACTTGGATGCCTAAAGTGAGGTTCCTAAATCCACATTTGGGCACCTAATGAAAAGTGACTTGATTTTCAGTGGAAATGACCTCCAGATCCCCCACTAGGTTTGAACATTTAGGCTCCTACCCCTCTGTATTTTGCAGCAAGTCCGGTGGAGCCCAGCTTTTCCTTCTCATGCCACTCACATGAAGCTTTTATTTAAAAAAAAAAAAAACACCCACCCCCAAAAAACAACCACCCCACCTCTGGAAATTCAACAGCTTTAATTTTGATTAATGTAACGTGTCTTCCAGAAGAGGCCGCCAATCAGATCATTTTCAGCGTAAGCCTTTTATGATTCCTTGCCACACAATTCATTTGGAAATGCCATTACACTTGATAAAGTGCCAGTGTTGCACAAACAAATGTACGTTATCTATAATAAGAGACATTTTCAAATGGCACTAAAGCAAACACGGGGGAATCTAATTGCTGTGACTCACGTATGATCCCGGGGGATAACAAATATTCAGCTACACGTGGTGCCCTGCCAGAACTCAAGATTTAGCACGATGGTTTTTGGCTTATGATTTTTTCTCTCTCTCTCTTTAAATTGTCTTAGGGCCAAAGATCCCTATCCAAAATCCATGAGAGTCTTCTCAATTTCAATGGGCTTTCAATCAGGCCCCAAGTTTGCTGGGGGGAGGTAGTTTGATAACGTGTTGTCAAAGAATCAAACACTAGCATCATTTTTCAGCAGCACAACAAGCAATGCCCTTTCTGAGAGTGAGGCATTGTTTGTCTTTGAGAAATATTGGACTGTTTTTCTCCCTATAAGAGAGAACATTGCCACCCTTGGAATATTAATACTACACAGAGGCCAGCACAGTAATGGAAGAGCATCACTTGGGAATTGCACTTGTTTCTGAGCAGCAGGATAATTTGGATGGCATCTGGAGTGCAACTGAAAGCCCAACAGAGACGGGAACGGCTCAAAAACCAGCATCGCTCTGATATGACTCTCTTTTTTCAGGCTGAAGTATTCTGAAGTCTAGTCATGACCTCCTGGGTTGTTCTCATGGGGTAGCACTCATGTTTGCTGGCACAGCTGTACACATTCTTAGCTGGTGCAATGGCTAACAACATAAGCAAAGTAAAAGGCATTGAGGACCATACTGAGGATTTTGCCTTCCTGCAGCACAATCTATCCTTGATCTCTAGGAAGCACAGGGGAAAGTCAGTATTTAAGTTACCCTGGGGTATCCATAGGAGCTCAGCCATCAGAGATTTCAGTAAGGGTGCAATGATCCGGTACATCATCTAGTTCTATAGCACCATACGCTTTCTGAGCTGCATTCACTGCCTGTAGAGCATCTGGCAGAGGAGCGGTTGTGGGTGCCTTGTAGCACTGCATACTTAAGATGGGCTTTCCACCACCAGCAGTCCTCCATCAAAGTGTGCACCAGCCAACCCCTAGAGTGAATAATTGTTCCCTACATTTTATCTGGAGGGCAGTTTGGTATCATAACCACAGTTACGCACAGGCCAGGGAAGCTAATGACCCAACCAGTGGACCAAATTTGTAATGAATGTTGGTCATGTGCCTCCTGAGGCACATTGCACATATGCTAAGAAGACGACCCTATTTATTATTTGTATGACAGTGGCACTCAGAGGCCCTCAGCCAAGCTCAAGTCCCCATTGCTCTAGGAGCTGTATACAGACATTGTAAGAGACCGCTCCTGCTTCTGACAGATAATGGCTACACCCACTGTACAGGTGTGTAAACCGAGCCTTGGAGTGATAAAGTGAAAGGTCCATGGTCAAGAGGGGATTTGGGTCAACACTCAGCAATAGAATCCAGGAGTCATTATTATTAATTGCATCACTGCAGTGCCTACAGGCCCCAGACTAGATCAGGGCTCCATTGTGCTAGGTGCTGTACAAACATACACACTGAGTGAATGTCCCGCTCTGAGGAGCTTAAAATCTAAACAGACAAGACAGACAAATGTGGGAGTGAGAAGGATGAGTGCCTTGCCCAGGTCACATAGAAGGTCCGTGGCAGAGCTAGAAATAAAACCCAGGTCTCCTGACTCCCTGTCCAGTGCCCTGTTCACTAGACCGCACTAGATCCAGTTACATTCTCTTTCCCTATAAAAGAAACATGAAACATAAACTCTAAAGTGGAGACAAAAAGGATGTCCTAACTCTGAAACTTGTTTAGAGTTTAGAAATTCTAATTTGATGCCATGGTATGAAATGATTTTAATCATATTCATTTCCCCCCCCTGTCATAGGACCACGTCCACGTTTTCATCATTGAAGAAGTGCCTTTAAGCATAATTTAGCATACTTTAATACCGATTAGTCATTTCTAATGATCAATTATTTCACTTTTAGTTTCAAAAGACTGTTAGATGTCTTGCACTGAAATGTGAGAGCAGCTGCACAGTTTGAGAATAATGTTCTTTGAAGAAACATTTTTAAAAAAAATTAAGAAGTAATTAGAGACAAGATGCCGTCCAAAATTCGCTCCGTGTCACAACATTTTGGTGTTGTGGCATTTTTTGACATCTAGCACTATTCTCAGTGGAATTCAATGTATTTGACAATTTTTATAAAGTGATATGTGATAAAGTGATATGGCATTGCCGATAGTCAACGAATCAGTAAAGCATTCCCTTTGGGTTATTGAAAGGTATGGCAATGTAAGCAGGTGAGGACAGTGTAAGTAGGTGATGCTCTGACCCTTCACATTGGCTCTGGACCAATCTAACTCTCTTCCTGGGGTCTGCCTTTCTTGTTAACTTAAACCTCAGCAAAACCAAACAAAACTTGAGCTTGGTTGTCCCTAGGTTTTCCCACTGTAAGTCCTCCCTGTTTGTGCCCTTGCCTCAGAGAAACACTCAGACTCTTTTAACAGCCCTGCTTTGGAGCCCATAAGACCCATATGGTCTGGCCTCCAGGATGAGTCAGAGATGCAGAGCTCTTCTGCTCTGCAGGCTGCTAGAACCTGATTCAAAATGCTGAAGTTTCTCTCATTTCTATTTGGCTGTGTTCACTCACACTTCACATTCTGAAATGGTTAACTGACATGAAAAATACCTGTAATTTTATTTTTTAAATTAAATATACTTGGATTACTTATTTAAAAAAAGACCCCTGTCCATATTATGCCTGCTCTGGTGAAAAAACTAAGGATAATTGCCATTAAAAAGTCCCCTTTGCCAACAATTACCAGGCAGCAATACCAGATTCTCCTTAGACATACTTACATAAGCAAATAAGGGCCAGTTCAACAAAGCACATAAGGATGTGCCTAGCTTTAAGCACATGAATAACCCGACTGAAGTTAATGGGGCTACTCATGTTCTTAGAGTTAAGTATACACTTAACTGATCTGCAGAAATTGAATACATATCCCCTAAATATTTAGAGAAGGAACAGCAGTGGGAAATAGTAGTGGTATTTTGGATACCATTGTGTGTAAGCGTGGATAAATGTTCGACATATTCAACAGTGGGTCATTTTACATACATGTAAATGTGGATTCTATAACTTGAGGGTCCGGCTAGACCACCAGCTACACTTAGGCTAGGTCTACACTACCCGCCTGAATCGGCGGGTAGAAATCGATCTCTCAGGGATCGAATTATCGCGTCTCGTTGGGATGCGACAATCGATCCCCGAATCGACGCGCTTACTCCACCAGCGGAGGTAGGAGTAAGCGCTGTCGACGGGGAGCCATGGAGGTCGATTTTGCCGCCGTCCTCACAGTGGGGTAAGTCGGCTCCGATACATCGAATTCAGCTACGCTATTCACGTAGCTGAATTTGCGTATCTTAAATCAACCCCCCCCCCCCCCGGTAGTGAAGACCTGCCCTTAGAAGATCAGGAAGCAGTGGTGGTCAAGAAGGTATTTCATCATCTATGCCTGGCCAGAAGAAGGGTTCTCATTACTGTCATGTATGTTTTCAGTCACTTCAAGATCAGACTAGTGCAAATGTGTTCTTTGTAGGACTCCATGCTCAATCAATTTGGGAGCTGGAGCTGGTATACAGGTAGAGAAGGCAGCCACCCACTGGCAAAGCAAGGTGTCTTATAGAGCTCACATGGTACCTATACTCTGAAGCTACATGGATTACCATGAGTTTTTTATAGCCTTTGAGGTTCTGGCTCTGACCTGTGAAGTCCTACATGGTGTGAGACCACCTCTCGCCTTTTGACACACTGCTACAGTTGCACTTAGTGAAAGCCCTTATGCTCGATCTCCTTCAATATAATAGAGAGGAGGCTGCTGGCACAGCTGTCTCCATGAGGGAGTTGGGATGTCCTCCTACTTACAAAGCCTGGGTTTGGCAGCTTCCACGGAAAGGTGCCAGGACTCATTTGCTCTACCTGGCCTTTGAATGGGACTTAGAGAGGCTGGAGGTAGGGTTGCCAGGGATCCGGTTTTCAACCAAAATGCCTGGTTGAAAAGGGACCCTGGCAGGTCCAGTCAGCACTGCTGACTGGGCTGTTAAAAGTCCAGTCGGCGGCACAGCGGGGCTAAGGCAGGCTCCTTGCCTGCCGTGGTTTTGTGTGGCTCCCAGAAGCAGCGGCATGTCTCACTTCCATCTCCTATTCATAAGGGCAGCCAGCAGGCGCCTCATGCTGCCCCTGTCCCAAGCGCCGGCTCCGCAGCTCCCATTGGCCAGGAATGCGGACAGGGCAGCGCACAAAGCCTCCTGGCTGTGCCTATATGTAGGAGCTGGAAGGGGGACATGTCACTGCTTCCAAGACCTGCTTGAGGTAAGTGCCGCCCGGAGCCTGCACCCCTGACCCCCTCCTGCGCCCCAACCCCCTGCCCCAGCTCGGAGCCCCCTCCCGCCCTCTGAATGCCTCATTCCCAGCCCGGAGCCCCCTCCCGCACCCTGAACCCTTCATTTCTAGCCCCACCCCAGAGCACTCCCAGCCCAGATCTCATATTCCCTCCCATCCCCCGCCTCAGCCCCCTCCCATACGCCGAACCCCTTGGCTCCACCCCCCAGCCCGGAGCACCCTCCTGCATCCAAAGCCCCTCATCCTTGGCCCCACCCCACAGCCTGCACCCCCAGCCGGAGCCCTCACCCCCTCCCACACTCCAAACCCTTGAGCCAGCCCAGTGAAAATGAGTGAGTGACTGAGGGTGGGGAAAAAGAGGAACAGAGGGAGTGGGAATGGAGTGAGCGGGGGCGGGGCCTCAGAGAAGGGGTGGGGTGGGGGTGGGGCTTTGGAGGTCCTGTCCAATATATTGGGCTATTAGCATTTAATATTAAGAGGTGCTTCTCTTTAGAAGGCCTGAGGCTGATTGAGATGTATACTTTGTTTTTTTATAGATTGTAAATAACTGGCAGGACCCAGGTATAGGTGCTTTTGACTGTTAAAAATTGAAATAAAAAACAAGTATAATTGTTTGGCTTGTGTACACAAAACTTCCAGAGAGAAGATCAACAGATCCATATAATAACTCTCACTGCTGGATGTTTTATTTGAGTTTGCTGAAAGAGACCTGAAGGCTTGGCCTACACACCAATTTTGTACCAGGACAGCTATTTATATTAGTGGTGTGATTTTCCTGAAATAGTAATACTGGTACAACCCCCAGTTAAAGCTGGACAACTGTCCTGCAAGAGTTTGAGTTGAAATATTTTCCTGCCCTGAAATGGGACAAAAAGTCAAAGTCTCAAAAAAATTTTGTGACCTGATCATCCAATTTTATTTTCAAATCGAGTCAAAACATTTCATTGCAATTTTGACCTTTTAACATTTTTAGTCTGAGCTACCACCATCACCTGGGAACCCCAACCAGTTCAAGCCTCATGGAAGTGGTGAGATCCCTCTCTTTCTCTCTATCTCTGTTTTCTTTTCTACCTCAGGTATTAACCTTTAATAATGTAACTGTTATCACTATTATTCAATAAATAACTTTTATGGTTAAGCTGGTTGCTTCTCTCTCTGTCTCTAAACTTTACTCTTTTGTGTTTTTAGCTCCCCATTTATTCTGCAGCAACACTTCTTTTACCTAAGCTAAAGATCCCTGTAGCGCCCAAAAATACTGTGGGGTTTGCTCATCAAGTGGGTTATGACCAGTACAATTGTGACGTGAAAGTGGGGATAGGGACGTGCTGAACTTGTGGCATATAAGGGTGGCAGCTTGAAAGTGCTGATTAACCCAGTCCACTCAGACTTGCTCTGTTAGAGAGAGAGAGAGACAGTGTGTGTGTGTGTGTGTGTGTGTGTTCATTCGTTCATTCATCCAGTTCTGGGGCTAGAGGAACCCAGCCCTGGGGAACCTAGGTCCTGCAGGATAGCTCCATTGGGAAGGGACTTGCAGAAGGGAGAAGTAAAGCTCCATATGAAAACACACAAGACACAAGCAGTACATTGATAGAATTACAGAACACTCCCCCCAGAAGAGTAACCCCAAAGTAATGGGCAAATCGGGTAACATCTGGTCCTGCTGGCTGTTGTGCCAGAGAACACAGGCAGCCAGGCGGGGGAGAGTAGCTGAGGAACTAAGCTCCCATGCCCTCTAAACTTTCTGCACATATATGGCTCCATCTCAAACTGCCTGCATACAAACCTCTTCCCCCTGCCAAACCTCCCACACCCCACTTATCTTGAACCCCGCTACTAAACCTATCTCTCTCCAATGACCTACTGATGCTGCCTCCTTTCCTGCTCCCACCTCAGCACATCCCCTATAGCCCCTGCTGCTCATCTGAATCCCCGGGTTATCTATAATGGGCAGAGTGAGTCAGGGAGGCAGCTTGGAAACACTGAATGTAGCTGATAGAACATGATGGCTGTTGGCATAACTGAAATTGGTGATCCCAGTGGGGGAATAGTATTACGGGTGGGTTCTGTGTGAGATATTAGAAGACAGGGAAAGAGAGAAAAGTTTGGAGTTGATACACGCTGTAGCTGTTTAACTGGAGGAACTCAGTAAAACGGGAGAAAGATGGGATCTTTCCGCTTTCAGAAAGGGCGCATTAATAAAATGTTTCTTACAGATCAGTTAAATATTTGATTTTCAAAATATGACCTAGAGAATTCATTTGTTCTTTCAAGAGTTATTGTGCCCAGATTTGGAAACTAAATTCAATAGTGTGACACAGACAGCTTAAAGTCCAGCTCTCTACCCAGCCTTACCTATGAAGTGGCTGTCTCCATAACACACTGTACATGTACAAAAAGCGTGTGGGGCTTCCACTGTATCACCGGGCACTTTGTGCAGTCATTTACTCGTGTGAAAAGTAGATGTGAAATGCCACCCTTCTGATCTGCTCATTGTTAGGCTCGTTTTGCATGGGTGTAAATGGCTGTCCAAGGTAATGGAGAATCAGGCCCTATCTGTATAACTCCATCTTCCCTTATTTCTGCCTAAAATAGTCAAAATGTATTGCAGTATGTATGTTGCCCTGATTCCTTATAATGAAGAAATTGAAATGCAACCCAGGTCTTATTTCGGGTACGCTGTAAATCTAAGTGGTGTACAAAGTGAAGTAAATGATGAGGTGGAATGACGCCCTGACAGTGATGCTGTGCTTTATCACAATTATTTTTTTATCTGTTTTCACCTTTTCCCAACTAGCTTCAGGGAGAATGTGAGTAGCACAGAACCATCCACACCTTATCAATTCCAGCACTGCTTATAAAGCTTTTCAGAGAGACCTAGAATATAGGTACTAACTTCCCAGGCAGGACCGGCTCCAGGCACCAGCGCAGCAAGCAGGTGCTTGGGGCGGCCAATGGAAAGGGGCGGCATGTCCGGCTCTTCGGCGGCAATTCGGCGGCGGGTCCCTCAGTCCCTCTCAGAGGGAAGCGAAGAATGAAGCGGCGGCGGTAGAGCTGTCCCCGAAGTGCTGCCGATCACGGCTTTTTTTTTTTTTTTCTTCAGCCGCTTAGGGCGGCAAAAATGCTGGAGCCGGCCCTGTTCCCAGCAGACCTGTCTGAAAGTCAGAATCTCTGCTCCACTGGAAATTCCGATCTTTGAAATGTGTTTTTGTTCAGAACAAAAAAAAAAAAAAAAAAAAAATTTCCCGCAAAAGAAAATTTTTGAAAGAAATTCATTTCAAGTCAATCAAAACCCTTTGTTCTGATGAAATCAAAACACTGTATTTTATAATTTTTGAAGCAAAATGTTTTGAAACAAACAAAAATATAAAACCATTTTAATAAGGTTCGCTAACACGCTGACCTTATCAAAATGACTCTTTTCAATTCTTTTTTAAAATTGACAAGTTCCTGTGGAAAGTTTGGATTTTGAGGGAATGGCATTTTCCAACTGAAAAATTGTCAACCAGCTCTTCTCAGTCCACTGGAGTAGTTGGAAATTTCTCTCTCTCGACACTCAAAGATTTCAAAATCTTTTGCCTAATCCTTTTCATCCATAAATTCTTATCAGACACAGATTTACAGAAAACGAAGCACCATGAAATCACATTCTTTCCCTGTAGCCTCATTTACTCTCAAGGCCTCTCTTACTGTTTCAACCTGGAACCCTGCATTTGGCAGGGCCTAGGAAATACTGTACAGTCACTATCCCTTTGTTCAATTCTTACACACTGGATGATTGTACCTGGTCCCCTAGAAACCTTCCTGCAAAGCTTTCCACTGCTCAGTCTCAGGGGTGTAAAGATTGTCAGAGTTATAAATCATCTGCATTTTACAGAGTCCCAGACATCAGGGAAGCAATTTCCAGCAGACACGGGGGTTGGGTGGGGAGGGGGTCTCTGTTCATTTTTCAAAACCTTGCAGTGGAAAATATAAATGGGTTTCCCTTCTATCACATATTGGAAAAAAAGCCTTTATAGGAGTATGTCGCGCATTCAGATTAGTGCAAGATCTGCCATTTACTCTTCTAGGGAATGACTGATTTTTCAATGCAGCTGCTATGGCTATCATTTTTAATTACACTCCTGCTGCTGCAAATTGATTGTGGTTTATAACCACAATAGTTTAAAATAGAAGGTGAGGCATAGAACGTGTAGGGGAGCCCAGAAAAGACAAAGACATTGATTTTGATTTGAAATAAAACCACCGCAACAAGCGACGTGGTACTTTTAAAAAAGCAAAACAGGGAGTGAAAACAACACTAAACACAGGCTAAATTAAATACTAAATTATGCATGCTGCATGGTAATACAAAATGTTATACCTGCCCATTTCCACTAGCCTGAGGACCAGAGCCTGGAGAGCAGGGGTAACGCACTCCTGCACCCATCCTATGTGTGTCTGTTTGGGGTGTGGTTATAATATCGATGTTCCCAGATAATAGTTCTTTTGGATCTTAATTTTAACATGAGGTTTGCTCCTATGTTTTGTAGCTATTTTTAAATGCACCTTTTAGGCTGAGAGTAGTAAAGCTGCCTAGGAGATTTGTGTGTCTGATTCTCATTAGAAATGAATGGGAATTGGGTGTCCAGATCCCCTAAGGCAGCTTTGAAATGCTCAGCCTGAGCCGCTAAATCTTTTAGAAGCCTATGCTTATGGATTATTTTCCCACTGTGACTCTGATATACATGCCTGCTTGTCATGTTCTGATTTCATTCAGTCAGTCATTAGGTAGCACTAGGCAATGATGGACCATCTCTGGAAACTCTCTTCTGCTGCCACCCCAAAGATGCTCTTTACTTTTGAAGAGCCACTCTTATACCTGCTCTTCGGTCAGATGTGAGCTAAGTGCGCTAGCCTGTTTTGGAAGGTGAGCCAGCAAGCGTCTCCGTAGCCGACCCCAAGATCACGCCATGATCCATCTAGCAGGAGAACCCATGAAGCAAGCAGTCTCCCGTCAGCCACCCCAACTTTCAAATGTGGCAGCTCTGCAATGGGCCTATATTCCACCGGTCTATAATGCAAGGGAAGGTCCTGAGACATGAGGTCTTTGGGGGGAGTGGTTTTACAACAGAGATCACCCTGAACTCCCACACGCTTCGGGTTATTTTGGACACAAATCTCAATGTCATGGCTAACACCTTTCTCTAGAATGGGTCAAATCAAACTCCCAAGTCCAAATACTCCTGAACCACCGGGCCGTTTGAATTTGGATCTGAACTTGGCAGTTCATGCCCATCTCTCTACTTTAGGGAAGATATTTTTATACAGTATAATATATATGCACAGAATGAAAAATATGACAAGCGCACATCCTGATCTACTGCAGTCCTCCCATTCATAAATCCTACTGCTGTATGCTGGAAGAGCCATGCTGGTATTTTTCAGTACTAACTTTTGTATCTGGCAGTAACAATTTGTCTTCCAGCACTAGCAGAAATATTACTCCAGATTCTCAGCTGGTATAAATCAGCAGAGCTCCATTGACTCCAGTGTAGCTACAGGGATATACACCAGCTCAGGGTCTATCCTGTTGTTCTTATGTAAGAAACTACCTACCTCTGGGACCTACAGCCCTCAATAGCATTAAAAAAATAAATCACATCGCGCACTCAGGTTAAGAACCTGCCAAATTCCCATCACAAAAGAACAAACAGACAAAGGAACAACCAACAAAAAGACAGTCAGGGATCTTGTTAAATCAAGAACATGTTAACTTGGAAAGCATTGTGCTTCTTTTGTCTGGCCTTTGCGCCGTTATGGTGATAAAAATTCCCTTGCCAATTTTTCCATCTCTCTTTGCTTCAGTCAACAGTAATTGAATCTGATCAGTAATTGTCACTGACTTCACCACCAGGCATTTATTATAATTTATTATATGTATTTACAGTAGCAATGAACCAAAACCGTACATCCAAACACCCCAGAACTGTGGGGAAGTTTGTATCTGACCCAAACTTTGGTGCTTGGGAATGCATTTAATCTACAGAAGTCAGCACAGTAGATGTACATGGTGTTTTACAGCTGGTAAGAGAATTAAATGAAATCCCTGCCCAAGAAAGTTTAAAATCTCTAGCCTGAGGCCTACAGAGTTTGATGGAAACTGTTTTCCTTTCCATTTGTCAATAAATCAAAATAGTTTTAGTATGGGGCTGGGGGGAAAGAAGCAGATTTAGGGGGAAATTTATCACTTCACTAAATTTGTTTTTTGTTTGGTTTTTGTTTTGTATGAAGAGAAACTATTTTCTAAATGGTCTTAATTTCCTCTAACAGTTAATTAACAATTATTTATTATTTGCACTGGATTATGGTCATGGTCTCATACATTCTGTATATTTCTGCATGTTACAGTGTTTTTTTCAGTGTCAGTAGTGCATCGGAATGGTGATTAGAGGTTTTTTGGGTCAGTAAGTTTTCAACATAAAAAAAAACTGAAAAAAGTTTTGAAGTTGTCAAAATGTTTTGTTTCAACATTTTCAAAAAAGAAAATCTGGTTTTCCATTTCAAAACAAAACAACTTTTAATTCAAAATATAAACTAATTGTGAAATAAAATTAAAAATGGTCAAAATCAAAACAGATCACTTCAAAATTATTGAAAGAAAATATTTCGATTGACCCAAACTGAATTTTCTTTTTACCTCAGATTTTTGGTTCACAAAAATGTTTGAGATTTTGACTTTGGCCTGATTCAAGATGGAATTTTTTTTCATATCTCAAAAATTTTCACAGGATAGGACAACCATTCCCCAACCAGCTCTAATGGTGACACTTCAAAGGATAAAGGATGTGAGTCAGTCAGTTTATGCATTACAGTCACTGCTAATGAAATCCTCCAGTTCATTTGATTTTAGAGACCACTTCTTTCTCTAAAGAGAGCCAATCAGGTGGAATGACTCTATGTAGGTGGCACAGCATTCTTCGTTGAGAAGTGTTGGTGGCTGAGGAATGCATTCCCTCTTCTCATGGGCTGGGTGGTGGCATTACAGCAGGTAATGGTTTGTAGAAGACCTGATATGGCAAAGTGCTGACTCTCCTCATCATCATCAGCCGAGCCATAAATGGAGCTTTCAGAAATGGAATTAGGGTGACATACCCATTCTTTATTTTAAGGGACAATCTTTATTTAGTGCTGAATCTCCTGTGTCACATATCAACACAATAGACCACATGTTCTTCTGTGTTTCACCAAGCCCTGTGAACAATCATAGTCTACGATACCAGTGAATGGTTTTTATACCTGGAATAAAAACGTTGTTATGTTTTCTCTTGAAAACAAAGCATTTTTCTGGATTTTTCTTATAATTGTCCTGTATTTATTTGACAAACGAGTGACCACTCTATAAGGAGGTATTTCAAACTGAAGTACCTTTCCCAGACCTGATGAAGAGCTCTGCGTAAGTTTGAAAGCCTCTGTCACTGACAGAAGTTGGTCCAATCAAAGGTATTACCTCACCCACCTTCGCGCTCTAATAAACCTGAAATCTGGCATAGTAAATCTAACCAGCACAGAAATAAAACAGATGGGGATACACAGGAAGTAGACTTTGATTGTGCTTTATAACACAAAATGTGGAAAAGTTGTATGTTGCATTCTTGAAATACTGACCTTGGGGGTGAAGGTGATTTTAGCATCCTCAAATCATGACATTTTTTTAAAGTGAAATTTCACTTACAGGTCTGAGAAATATAATTCTGTGGACCATTTTGTAAGAGAGAAATTTAGGTTTTGTCATGTAAAAGAAATATTTTGTAGCATGACTGGTTCCACATTGAAACTTACAAAACTTCATTTTTTTTTGCATGTTCGGTATGACAATAATCACTGCCAAAACAAAATGTTCTAATTTGGAAACTTAAAAAAAATCATATTTTTTTCAATCCAAATTCAGACCCCTTTGAGAAAGGAGGGTGGGGAAACAAAAAAGACCTACTTTCACTGAAAAAAAGATATCTCTTTAGAAAGCAAGCAACAGAAAGAATAGTATTTTATATGAGCAGGGAATGGCTTCACTTCCTTATATATAACATTTGGGAGATATTGTGATCGAGTGGCTTTACTAGTGAAGTAGGAATCAAGAGAGTTGGGTTCTATTCACAGCCCTGCCACTGTGCCCCTGTTTCCCCTTCTAATGTTTGTCTGTCTTATCCTTTAAGCTTGTATGCTCTTTGGGACACACTGTCTCTCACTACCACGGTAGTTCAGGAAAGTTCTTAAAAACATGCTTAAGTCCACCTCTATTCAGGACACCACTTAAGCATGTGCCTACGTCCCATCGACTTCAGTGTTTGTACGCTGTCTTGCATGACGGGACTTCATTCTCACTTGCAACGTCTAAATGCTACTGGATTATAAATAGAGATATGCAAAAGCATACAGGCCTAATCTTCATTTCTTGTTCATTTATGTTATTCCAATGAAGTCAATGGAAGTACTCAAGGAAATGCAGGATTGGGCCTCTAAACAATCAGTCCAAACATGATGTCCTATCATTAGAATGGACAAGTAACACAAAGACATTTCAGTCCAAAGTGACATCAGAAATAGACCATCCCCAATTATTTCCTAAAGAGGGACCAGCAGGAAGAAGGAATTCAACAGCCAGTGCTAATGAAAGCAACCAAAACAGAAGGGAACACAAAAGATGCGTGGTTCACAGAGATAAATAAAACAAAGGTCACAAAACATCTAAATATGGTTACATGGCAGCTATTAATTACTTCGTTAGAAAAGAAGCAGCTGAGAAACATGTGAACAAGGCTTGGCCCCAGAGGTACTAATGGCAGTAGAAATAGTTGCCATGGAGACCACCAAGAAAAGACGACCAAAGGAATTACTAATACATCTGAATCTAAGTGTGTCTGACATTGAATAAAATAAGTTGATTCCACGACAGTCCAAACACTATTTTTGAACCCGAAGGAGTGTAAGAACACTTAGCACGTGCAGTTTTATTCATTTTGTTGCAACCGGCAGACACGTTTTGTTACATTTGCTTGTATAAACAAACAAACAAAAAACGGCTCCCCTTCGCCTATGCTCGAGCACCAATACTGTTGATGTTACGGGGTAGTGCTGAGCCATCCATGAATCACAGAAATTAATTGCAATGCAAAGTAAGGGGGAGAAAGAAAACAGAAAACGCTTGGTCATGAGAAAGCTAAACCCGTTAGGAACACAAGAAAGATTCCTGTTCTCACTAAAGCTTATATTCCGCCTCCCTACACATCTGCTTCCCCCACCCCACCCCCAATCAGTCTTGAAGTCACATTGTGGGCTGAATCGTCAGCTGGCGTAAATCAGCATTGCTCCAGGGAAACAGTGGAATCATTCTAGATATTATTTTGGACCACAAGTGGTTCCATCAATAATAATTGCAATGAAAAACACTAATCTATCTATCTATCTCTCCCTCATGTACAGCAGGAAAAACAATGCCAGTATAAGCTGTAAAAATGACAATTTTATGTTGCTCCCCTTGTAAATTAAGTATCATTTTCATCCTGAAAGAGAGAAAGGGGGATTGTCTAAATCTCACATAATAGCTTTCCCTGTTTCATAAGTGCAACGAGACTGTTGGCTCAATGTGTCTGTGTCAATGTTTTATTACACTGCTGTTAATGGAAGTGTTTGCATTGATGGGAGCACTTTTAGGATGTCTGTTTGTTAATCATTTGTACACCCAGTAAAACTAACAGAAGGGCAGCTGTCGAAGCTGCTGTTCTCATATGCGGAATGGAATGCTGTCCCACAGCTGTTGCCTTAAGGGATCTCATCTTGCAGTCTTTGGGCAAAGTTCTCAGTGGCTTCAACAGGAATTTTGCCTCAATAAGGACTGGCCCAAGTATTTCAACTTCTCTGATGATAAATCCTAACTGTGCAGTTCTTCATCAAGGCAAAAACCAACCAACTGAAAACCTACTACATACATCTCATCTATAAAATCAAATGGTTTTGCACCAACATTGCAAAAGTGTGAGCAAAAGTTGGTTTTAGTATCTGATATTTCAAGAAATCTGTGTTTTATCAGATTTATAAAGACTTCTGCTTCGTTCTCTCTTCCCATCCCAATCTCTTGTGTGTTCTGCAGTGCTCACTGCAATGTCAAGGAGACCTGGATAGAGTGGGGATCAATCATTGGATTTGAGAAAAATTAATATGGAGAATAGTGTGCTTGAGGGCCCTGATTTGGCAAAGGACTTAAGCCCTATTGACTTCAATAGGAGGTAAACATGAACTTAAGTGATTTGCTGAACATTTAAGTTCTTTATTGTATAATCATAGCTGAAGAACTGTGATTGGTCACATGTCATTAATTCTTTCTGATTAACTGAGTTTACCTCTGGTACTGAGAGATTAGCAGAAGCCATTTTGGTTCATTTCTCTCAGCAGAAGTGGATGCACTTTGTGGGCTTCCTGGGCGATGGGAGACTGCGGAACGGTGACAGCAACAAAGAATGGCACCCTGCCATTCAGACTGAACTTTATGTTCTAGAGAGCATTCCCATCATGCCTCACTCAAAGTGAGCTCATACCTATCCTGATTGACTTCACCCAGGCTTCTGCTATGCAAGACCACCACAGAAGAACACCACAGAATGGAAGTAGGATGGCCAGTGTATTTTGTAGACACAGAAAAAGAAGTGGTAGTGCCTGCAACTCCCAGAACAAATTAAATGCTGAAAGCCAGGTACTCTAGAGACTAGAACTACAGGGAGCTCTTCTGCAGGGGCAGGGCAAATGGAGGAAGTGGCCAAATGTGTCTCTTCCATCTCTAATATCTGCGATTCTATGCTTTTTATGAAAAGCTTTAAAGAAAATGTTAGTAATTTACTACATATAATGCGCCATTGATGTGTAAGCTAATGAATAAATACAATACCTCACTGTGCTGTTTCTATATGTACACACTACATAATAATACATGTAATGAAAATTCCTGAAATAATTCTCAATCCAGCACCTTTCTGTGGACCACGGTAGTTCTGAAAGAATTAATCCATCTTTTGTACATAGAGTGCAAGATAAAAACTGCCTAAGACTTCGCTGTGGAGAATTTTGAAGCAATTCTTGTTGCTGATTAAAAAATACATATATACACACACATACATGTTTTAATGTATACTTTGGTGCAAATGCATTGCGCATGAGAAATGCTCCCAACTGTACCTGTAGCTCTCAATTCTGGTGTTCTGGGATCTTTTCCTGGCTCTGTTACTGCCGATACCCTGTGTGACCTGGAAAAACTACTCCTGGTCAGTCCTGCAAGATGGGTAGCCCAGTACTTCGCTGAAGATATCCCTCACCTTGCCAGATAGGACCATTAATGTCTCAATGTATCTGTTGGTAAAATGCAAAAGGTAGTTTACCCTCAAAAGGAGTTTGTAGAGAGCTTTGTAGATGCACTGAACATAGCTACTACATAGTAAGCATAAAGTACTATTAATCTCAAAATAACAGTGCTATGATTGCTGACATTTAAAGGCTGAAATTATATTGCAAAAATGAAACACACAATTCTTTATTCAGGCAAAGTGAGTTGGCTGCCTTAATAATTAATATACTCCATAAAGTGTCTATTAATAAAGGACCAATATGTTTTTTTCTAGGTTTAGGTAGTTATAGAGGGGAAAATAGCATATTTTGTTAAAATATTAACATTTATTAAAATAACAAAAGGAAATTCAGAAAAGAATGAATGAGCTAATCAATAATGAGACTGCTTATTGAAATTAGTTACTTGATTCAGTTTCAATGAGAGGTCAGCAGGCTCTTTTGCTGAAATACGGTAATTCCTTAGCTCGAAGACTCAGGTATTCTATTGCTTTTTAAAATCTAAGAATAAAGAATCATCAGACTGCTCATTTATGGACTAGGTATTTAAAATTGCTTTGTCGGGACTTCCCTTTGGCTAAACAGAAATCTACATTTAAAACTGACCTTTAAGAACACATCTGATAATTAATTATCAAACCCTTATAAATTAAAAACACACCTTCCCTACTGCCTCTGTCCTTCAAAGGATCTGATTAAACAAGTGTACTGACAAGAAACTAAAGGCCAGATTTGTAAGGTTATTTAGGTGCTTAACTGTCACTTGGAGTAAGGCTTAAAAATCTGCCCCTGAGTAAAGATCTTTTGTAGAAGTCTAGTCAAACACAGCTGTCATCCCTTTCTGTTTTGGACCCAGCGTGGCAAAACACTTACTCTACATCTTTGTGACTGCTGACAGGTGTTTGTTTTCTCAAGAGGACCAGACTGGAGTCTTTCCCGAATTAGAAAGTTTCTTGACTACAGATCCAAATAATTCAGTGCTCAGAATTATCTTTTCATAATTAAATTACAGCATCTCACTCCAGACATTAAAATAGAAATTTCAGAAGCACAATCCATCTAGTAAACTTTTTGAATCCCAAACTCTCATGTAGATGCTGATGGCAGCCAACTTGCAAAGTGAATTGTTGTTCAAAATATAGTTTGAGGAAGAAAGTTTCTGAAAGCAGAGGAGCTCTGAAGCAGACAAGAGTTGAAAGGCTTATGCGTCTACCCCCAAAGGAAGCTCCTCTTTGTGGCAGACAGACCTTAGAAAAGTCTCAGAAGTCATGTTCCTTTCAGATAGAATCCCTCCATGATGATATGTTTTAATGCAGACACCAACATGTAACGTACCAATGGGAAATTTTTGGACCTTTAGTTGAGGTAGAATATTAAGCACAAAATGCTACCACAGATTATATTTTAATTAAAAAACAAAACACAATAGAAAGAAACTAAATCAAACAGAGACGTGGTGGGGTAACTCACATGACTAGAGCACTGTCATGGCAGGGTATAAACTGTTCAGGAAGGACAGGCAGGGGAGAAAAGGTGGAGGAGTTGCATTGTATTTAAGAGAGCAGTATGATTGCTCAGCACTCCATATGAAACTGGAGAAAAGCCTGTTGAGAATCTTTGGGTTAAGTTTAGAGGCGAGAGCACAAGGGTGATGTCATGGTGCGCATCTGCTATAGATCACTAGACCAGGAGGATAAGGTAGACGAAGCTTCCTTCCAGGTATCCTAACAAACGATCCATGCCCTACTCTGCAAATGCAGGTGGTTCCCCATCCACCCCCACAAGGCCCCTGCCAATTGGAGGGGTGGGGGTGGGAATTCCTTCTCAACACTAAAAGTCACCATCTGTATGATCCTGATCATGTGAGCAAGAGCCAGTAGTCATGCATCTGAGAAAGAGAATTTTCTGTACCACCTCAGAGCACCAGCCTCCCCACTCAGTGTCCCATCTCTACCCATGGCCATCCCTGATGTTTCAGAGGAAGGATAAAATAAACTAAATACATTGCGGGGGAAATTCCCTTCCTGACCTTACTGGTGACCATCTGAAGCCCTGAAGCATGAGATTTAGGAACATAAGATATAGGACCAGAAGGGACCTGTTAGGCCACCAAGCCCAGCCCCCTTCTATTGTAAGCAATCCCATCATCCAATCCCACTCACAAATTTATCAAGCTCTATCTTAAAATTAGTTAAATTGTTTGCTCTCACAACTCCTATTGGGAGGCTGTTCCAAAGCTTTACCCTCTGGTGGTTAGAAACCTTCCTCTAATTTCCAGCTTCAATTTATTCATGGCCAGTTTATACTCATTTGTTCTTGTACCAATACTGTACTTTACCTTAAATAGAGCTTCATCCTCCCTTGTGTTTACCCCCACCCCCTGATGTATGTACAGAAAGCAATCATTTCCCCTCTGAGCCTTCTTTTTGCTAGACTAAACAAGCCAAGCTCTTCCAGTCTCCTCTCAAGAGAGGATCTCCATTCCCTCATCATTCTATTAGCTCTTCTCTTCACCTGTCATAACCTTGCACTTTGCACTTCATACTATTAAATTTCATCCCATTTCTATTACTCCAATCTGCTAGGTCATCCTATTCTTTCTGTATAATATTCTGATCCTCCTCTGTTTTAACAATGCCTCCCAATTTTATTTCATCAGCAAATATCATTAGCATAGTCCTACCTTTTGTGCCAAGGTCATTAATAAAAATATTCAATATGGTCAGTACCAAGATGGATCTTGGTGTTTCCTTCCATTTATGTCCATGTATATAATTATTCTTTCCTTCAAAATTCGTGATAGAATCTTGCATACTATTGAGATCAAACGAATGGGTTAGCATTTGCCGAGAACACCTATTTCTCCTTTCTTAAATATAGGTACAATATTAGCATTTCTTCGGTACCACACAAATTGATTATTCAATTATTCAGAATAATTGCTACTGAGGTTTGCAATTACATATGACAGTTCTTTTGGTATTCTGGGATGAACATTATCTGGTCCCCTGATTTGAGCACATTAAAGTCTTTCAGTTTTGCTTCCAGCTTGGATGTGGTATTTTCCATCATCCATCCTGACTTCAGGCTGATATTCATTGAACACTAAGAAAATAATTCCCTGAATGTTTGGGCCATACCTAAATTATTTAGTGTCAAGGCTGATTCCCCACCCTGGCACTTTGAGTGCAGAAGGTGGGGGCCCACAAGGATTCTAAAAATTAATACTAGCCACTCCAGGCTGGTATTAAACTCCCCAGGTTACAGCTTCTCTCTGACCTTAGATGGGTAGATGCTGCCCCCACCCAAGTGCAAAAACCCCTTTGAGAACCCAGGAAGGCACACTTGAGAATTCCTTCCTCTGGGGTACCCTCAAGCCCTTTCACACACCCCCTCCAGGGAAGAGCCGAGAAAGAAAACAAAGGAAATCAGCTGTTGCTACCAGCTGATTAAACCACATGGGCACAAACCTCTTAAGACACAAAAACCCCAATCCTGTTCTTAAAAAAGGTAAATTTTATTAAAAACAAAAAAGAAAGAAAATACATCTGGAACTTAGGCTATTGCTAGATATAAAAAGAGCAAATATAATAATTAAGCCTCAAGAATGGTTTTCTTGAGGTCGGCTTAATGGTTACAAGCAAAACAAAAGCATTTGGGGGTTAGCACAGAGGAGTCCACAAGCCTTACAGAAATAAAAGAGAGAAACCTAATCGCGTCTTCCTAGACATTTCCTGATCTACTTACATCTCTGGGGTTCCAAATTAAGTAGTTTCTAGGTATGATCTGGTGATTTTCATACCTGGTTCACAGCTTTTTACAGCATAGCTCCAGCCCTGTCTCTGCTCTGTCCACTCTCTCCAGAGAACAACAGACAGAGAAAGGGAAAGTTTTTTCTCAATTTAAAAAAGTTCTAGCCCTCCCATTGGCTCTTTTGGTCAGGTGCCCACTCCCTTCTTTTTACCTATGGGCTTTTTTAACCCTTTACAGGTAAAGCAAGTAGAGAACAGCTACTAACAGGGATTTTATAGCTAACTGGCTGGCTGGGTGTCCATAAAAGGGAGTTACCCCCTTCCCCCTTCATTTATCACATTTAGTCTCTACTCCATCCTCACTGCATAGTGGGCCCACCTCTTTATGTAACTAAAAAATCTCTTACTATTTATTTTCCTTTGCAGTGTCTATGTCACTGGTTCTGATGCAGCCTCATAGCTGTAGTGACAAAGTTATTTCCATCTGATAACTCTGATGGTCTATGTGAAGTGAGTTAGTGGCTTCACTCCAATTTCCAGTAGGTTCACAACAGAAAAAAAGCACCATACCTATTAGTACTAACTGTACTATTAGTACTACTAGTACTAACTGGTACCTTTCAGATCTCAGAAAGGCCAGGGATTGAGTGAATATGAAGACTTAAGCAGCTGTGAAAATCTTAGCCTAAGGAATTTGGGCACGTAACTTCAACTAACATTTATGATAATTGGGCCTTCAAATCTCCTAGGCAGCTTTCAAAAGCTTATCTTTAATTAACCTTCGAGACCTATATTTCTTTGGGTTATGTACAGCGCCCATCACGGCAGTATCTCAAATCAGGGTTGCATCACACGAGTGGAACTGTGAGGAAGTTTGAATTGTCATTTCTCTGTTGCACATGAAAAGACTCCCTACATTTCCAAGACTATAAAATCTCTAATACGCTCATGAGTATTAGTTTAACTTAAAAAAAAAGTGAAGAGAGAAAGGAGTGAATTTTATACTATTCTTAAAATATCTCCAGTCACTTCTGCCTCTGACTGCTCAGCCCACAAAGCGTGGGAGTAGCTGTCACAAAGTTGGCTTCCAAGCCACAAGTGATATGTCCTCATCAACAGAGCCTGAACATCAATTGTCAAAGAAAGCCAAGAAATTCACAACATTCATTTTGTCAATTGTATATTTAGTTCTCATTACTTTATTCACCATGGACAGCAAGAGCTTTTCTAAATAACTTTTAAATATACATGTACATTGCGTACACTTGTGAATAATTAGTGTGTAACTGTTAGCCTGAAATAGATTATGAGGTGTTTCCCTTCTGAGACCGCTCAGAAGATGGGCTAATTCTGCAGGCCCTCCCCCTCCCATATCTATCACCGGGGTAGTAAAAAATGAAACCAACAGGGTAAGGTGCAAATACACCTCTACCCCGATATAACGCGACCCGATATAACACGAATTCAGATATAACACGGTAAAGCAGCGCTCTAGGGGGGCAGATTGCGCACTCCAGCTGATCAAAGCAAGTTCAATATAACGTGGTTTCACTTATAACGCGGTAAGATTTTTTGGCTTCCGAGGACAGCGTTATATCGGGGTAGAGGTGTACAACAAGATTTATTAGACCAACATGGTCTTAAAGGCAGAACCCTTGTTAAAAAGCTAAATAACATAAGCACAAGTAATAACAGATGGCTCAGTTGTTAATAGTAGATGGAAATGGACTTAAAGTCCGGAGCCCACAAACTTGATACACTCGGATAACCGAAAGACAATAAAAGGAAACTAGAGTACTATCTGTCTCCTTGTCCTAGGCACAAACCCTGACTGTCCAAGGGATGGACCCCGACTGTCCCACGGAACAAACTCTGACCACGACAAGGCTGATTCTGGAACCAAGGAGGACTGAAGATGTTGGACCACAGGAACACGAAAACACATTGGAATGCTGGAACAGAATGCGATAATCACCAGGTAAGTGACTTTCCTCTTCTTTCTTCTGTCATCCGTCTCCTACGTGTCGTCCTGAGTGACAGTGTGCAGACTCGCAGGTGAAAATGAGAATGGGTGCATGCAGTGTATGACACCGATGGAACTAGATACCATATATTACAATGCTGGCCTAGCTAGGACTCCTTCCACAAGCTGATAACGTGGGAGACACTGACTGCCACTAGGATCGACAGCCCCAAGCAGCAGTGAGGCTCCCACCTAAATAGTCTATGGTTGCTAGGCAGACTATGCAGTCATGTGATTCTAACCGCTCCTTGTCTTTTCCCGCTTTGATTTGAAAAAGGCAGAGAGGAGGGGCGGGAAGCTCTTCGAGAAGGAGGGCGTCCAACATGGAGTTCTACTTGTTCTTTAGTAAAACAAGATGGAGACTAGAGAAGAAACATACCAGAACAAGATTTTACCTCAACATAACCACATGCAGGATCGCAGCCGTGGCAATTTAACACAGCGACAAGTTCAATTGGAAATATGGAACTTACAGAGTCACCTACATGGTACACATGCAGACAAATACACTGAAGAAGGCCTAGATAATACTTAGTCCTGCCATGAGTGCAGGGGACTGGACTAGATGACCTCTTGAGGTCCCTTCCAGTCCTATGATTCTATGATCCCAAAGCATGATATAAAACTGACTTATCTAATCATTGTCAGAGAGAACAGTGACATCAGAGATCTGGATAAGGGAGAATCACCGATAAAGGCAACTCACAGAACTTCACCAGGTGAGTCAAGGCCTCAGTCAGCTCCACATATAGAGGGCAGCAATCAGCAGTGGGCAATTAACTCTTATAATGAGACTCTTAAGGAAAGATTTATTGCAACTTTGCATAATTGTCATGAAAATTTACCAGGCCAGGCACAAAACCAGCCCAATCATCCTTTCCTATGAAAAATATATGATAGGTTAACATTTATTTGTATTATGACATCACAGATTGTGCTACACAGTATGCATAAAAAAGAACAAAAATAGTCCCTACCCCAAAGAATTTGCAATCTGCAGAACCATTACAAAATTCTACACCTTACCTTTGGGAAGTGGAATTTGCAAGGCTGGTTTAACAAATATTAAGTTTCCACAGTTCCCCTCCCAAAAGAGAGAGACAAATTGTTCCCTGGATCTAGGTTAAAAAAAAAAAGGTCAATAAAGCTATAGGAATAGCTCAAATATAGGACAATAGGAATGACCATGGCAGGCAGTTTTGCCTGACAGGCCCAAATACACCAAGGAACTTAGGTACCTAACCCCAAATTGACATGCCCAAGTCCCATTTTGAGGGGATCTGCAATCCACATGTTGGTGTTACTAGGCATAGCTACCAGGTAACTTGGGGGAGGGGGGGGGGGTGGAAGGCCATAAGTGCTGATGAAACCCCCCTGCTCTGGGTCTAAGTGAGCCCAAGTAACTCCATCTTGTGAACTTTAACCAGCCTAAATGCAGCCTAGAAGCAGAATATGTAACAGTCAGCTTTTTTAGCAGACAGCTGCAGTTTCGCTCACACTAGCAAAAGCAGTAGTGATAAGGAAGGAGGAGAGGGAGGGGGAAGTCTACTACGTCGAGGCCTATAAGGCCAAAGATAAACATGCGGATGAGAACTTTTCTAACACGCCACAATGTAGTGCCTACTGTAACTGCTGTTGGGAAGGGAGGGGTGGAGGGGAAACAGAGCAAAAGCTTACACAAGAGGCTTGGAATATAAAATGGGAAACTTGCTTGTATTTGTTGCACTTTTGATTTGAGACATGCTGGTCTCCTGCGTGCCTTTTCGAGATCTCGAATAAACTTGGTTGGCTTCTCCACTCTGGTGTGTCTATTGGTGCGACACACCCCCTGTTGCCCCCTCGGGCCCTTTGGGCCGGCAACACACAGAACCCCCCACTCAGCTGCTGCCTAACCCTGTTGCTGCTGAAACTCACTTGGCACCCTAAGTGTTTGCAGTTCTCTTGGGACCCATGTTTTTGCTTCTGGGCATGTGCACTGCAGCCTCCCTGTCTCCTGCATAAGCCTCAGAGTGATCCATGAACCGCAGAAGTGAGGTGCTCCTCTGCTTAATGTGTATGTGGGGCCTGACCCGGCCACCATGCTCAGCGGTGCCTCGATCCACACAGAACAGAAGGATCTCTGTTATAACCCACTGGTTAGAGCTCTCATCAGGATTTGGGTCATCAAGTCCTCCCTCTGCCTGATGAGGAGAAGGATTTTTAACAGGGATCTGCCATCTCTCTAACCACTAGGTTATGGAGTGATTCTCTTTCTTGCTCTGCCCCAACTAATATTTAATTATTTAATTTAAAATACAACAATTTCAACAGGCAAGATTGAAGGAGACTGTCCCATGGCCCAGTGGTTTGAACGCTTGCCAGACAGGTGGCAGATCCCTGTTCAAATCCCTTTTCTTCATCAGATAGAGGGAGTCTTGAACAGAGGTCTCCCAAATCCCAGATGAGTACCCTAACCACTAGGCTAAAGTTATTAGGGAATCTGTCCTCCTTCTGCTCAATCCCCCCCATTCCTCAGCTGCGTTGTGCAGAGGTAGGCAGAGGAGATCCTATCTTCCCCACTTCATGGATTGATAGCAAAGATAGGTGCCTCACTCACACCCCTCTCCTCAGCATCACCCGTTGGCTAGCTTAGGGGGCTCTCTGCCTAATGTGCTGGCGTTTGTGGATCATATTCTAGGGCAGTGTTTCTCTGGGGCCGCCGCTTGTGTAGGGAAAGCCCCTGGCGGGCCGGGCTGGTTTGTTTACCTGCCCCATCCACAGGTCCAGCCGATCGCGGCTCCCACTGGAAGCGGCTGCCAGTAAGTTCCTCGGCCCATGCTGCTTCCAGCAGCTCCCATTGGCCTGGAGCAGTGAACCGTGGCCGGTGGGAGCCACGATCAGCCAGACCCGCGGACGGGGCAGGTAAACGAACCGGCCCGGCCCGCCAGGGGCTTTCCTTGCACAAGCAGCAACCCCAGTTTGAGAAACACTGTTCTAGGGCACCTATCTCTCCCCAGTCATTGTATAAGGAGCCTATGCATCTAACTCAGGGTTTGTGGATTGCAGGGATGTTTCTGTGATTTTGTAGGTGCTTAAAAGTTAGGTGTCATGATGCAGAGTTTCACAACGTCTAAGACCCTTTGTGGATCTGGGACACAGTGGCGAGTACCAGATGCCGTCGAGGCAGCTGGCACACACTCTTAAGTGGGCGATTATAGAATAATTTCCTAGAAGGAAGTTTTTCCCCAACCCCCTCTGGTAATAGTTTGTTTATGCCTCAAGCATGAAAATTTAGTTCTCTTCCAAAGCCTGGGTTCTGGGGGCAGTTCAGTTTTGTTGTGGTTTTTTTATTACTCTATTTTGTGCACATATGGATGTTCTCATTAATCATGAAGTCTGTTTAATTAAACACAATCTGAATTGATCTCAGCCGTGTTTGTATTCTGCGTGTGGACAGTCTAAGGAATAAGTATATAGGCTAGAGTGTTCATGGAACCAACAAATTTTAAGTGAACATTCACAGCAAGTGAACAATGGAATATGAGAATTTACAACAGAGACCTGATTCTACTAATTACACGGCACATGAAGTCATGGGATAGAAGCACACCATGTGATCTATGTTTCCAGGCATGCCTAAGACATACCACACAGCTTCAGACTAGCAGACAATCCACAGACCAGAGGTTATCATTTCAAACAAGGAGTAAGTGCTACAAAAAATTACGGAGTCACTCTTGGACAATTCACCAACAAATGAAAAAAGAAGCTAAATTAGTTGAGCAAATTATTTGCTACAAATGATTCTCTTGGAGCCAGTAAAAAGCTACTTTTATTGCATCTGGGCAGCAAATAAACAGGTTCCTTGCTTCATGACAGCAAATATCCAGTATGGTTTCTTTTTCTTGGCTGGTGAAAATAAACCACCCAGGTCCTTTCCTGGAGGGGTCAGATAAACACAGCACTTCCCACTTCAGGGCAAAACTGAATTAAACAAAAAGGTAAACTGGTTCCCTTGTTGGAAGGCACAGATAGAAGAGCTCTCACTTTGGAAAAGGGAAAAATAAATGGTCAAGATTCTTCTGTCTACAGAAGAACCAGGTCAGTCACTAGGTTCAGTACTGTGACTTCAAGGTACACAGAGTCACACTCCCTCTTTGGGAGTGAAAATTCAGTTCTTCCTCCTCAGGCTGACATCCCAGAACAGCTGACCTTCTTTACAACTGCCTCTCAATGAGCCAGAGCAGAAGGCCTCTTCTCCTAGTGGCAAATGCTCATTTTTCCCGTCTGAGTGCGTCTATGCAGGGACAATAAGATTTCCCCACTCTGTCTGGAAGCAGACACTAACTCCTGTTCTCCCCTCCACACACACACACACTTGTAATGATAAGCTGAAAAACCTGAGATTGGTCCTTCTCAGTGAACCTATTCTGCCCAAGAAACAAAATAAACTTGACCCTCAAATTCATTGTTTTTAAGACAAGAAAAGAATATAGCTGCTTTTCCTTGGGGGAATCTGGATGATAGGAGAAACGGTTACCCTTAGGACTGTCTAAACAGGACTCATCTCTCAGCTGCTCTTCTAGCCTATTTATAATATCAAAGACGCAGCACCTGCTGCACCTGTAGACAGCCATGGCACCACCAGCAGCTCAGGCTGATGGCTCAAAAGCCCTCAGAAAGCTGGTGTTCGCACCCGAAGTCTGAGTCTGGGCATTTAAATCTCCAGGATGTAGACGTAGCAGCTGCAGCCCTCTACCACTATTGCTAACCCTAAGCACCCAAAAATCACAGGGGAAGCCCCCAAAAGTCATGAGATTTAAAAATAAAATGGTGAGTTCCTTTGATTTGCTTTCTGGTTTCTAAACCCTTAGGATGCACTCGAGTCGTTTTCTTTTCTCTGCAACTCTGAGGGCTAGAAACTTTTGAATGAATTCACTGTAAAATTAGCATTCGATAAATTAGCCAGTTCCTTGAATGACTTTGCCAGCAAACTCATGCTGGAAGATATTCATATCTAGGACACAATCCTGCAAAGTGCCGAGCACCCTAGGAATGGCAGGTGCGCTGAGCCTTGCAGAATCAAGCCCAAAGTGAACACAAAGGGGGTCTACAACACATCCAAACCGAATTAAGAATTTTCTTTCAAATTCAACGCTGTTGTCATTTATAATGCCCATCACGTGCGTGTGCGCATGTGTGTGTGTGTGTCAGTCGAGGTGTGGTGGGTGGATGGATGTTGAGGGATTCACTGTGTTTTTCCTAAAAGCATGTTTGTGTCCGGAAAACAATAATTAAAATAATCCACTTTGCAAAATTAGGCCTTATTTACACACAACTTACAATCCTGCTGGTGCAGCCACCATTCTATCAGCATAAGTGTGCTTATAATAATACCTAGCTCTTACAGAATTCTTTTACCAGCAGAGTGAAAGACAATTCACAAAGGAAGTTAGTATCATTATCCCCAGTTTTCAGATGGGGAAATCCTCAGGCACAGGGAGGTGAAGCCATTTGCCCACGGTCACCATGGCAGGACTAGAAGTCCTGTTCCTGAAGTCCCAGTCCAGAGCACTAGCTATGGGGCCACACCAGATCCTTTTCTAAACATCTACAACATTTCCAGTAAAGGGGAATAAGCGTTACAGGTCTAAGCACATTTATGGTGCTATAATTGTGGTCCACATTAGGATTCTATTGGTATAAACATTATTGGTTTAAAAAAAATCACCCTCCCACCTCCTGCTAGAAAAATGGTATGTTGTCCAGGCATTAGATGAAAGCAAGAATTCTTCCCCTCCCTCCCCTCCACCCCCGCCCTAGTAAATGAACATCTTTGAATCTGGTTAAACAAAGATGATAGAAATACCTTAGAGCAGGCATTATAGGGCACTGAGCCGGAACAATAGCTGAGTATTGCAGAAAGCCTCTTGCACTTTAATTTTTATGCCTCAGTATTTCATGCTTTATTTATGAAGCTGAAGTAGTTGAAATGGCAAGTTTTTTTTTCCCCAAGAGAAAAACATCTCCCCTCAGAAGCACAACTCCGGAGAGCACCAGAGGCTCAGATCCAATAGGAAGTCAAATGGAACTCTGATTACACCAGGGGATTAAGCATAGAAGGTTATTCTCTTCTTTACATAGAAATGTACCAAGTAAAAGTTCAGATGTCACGAGCGGCGGGAGAGGAGCTAATGGCTTTGACTGACAGGCAAGTGACAGGGTCAGGTTGAAGTGTGGGGAGAACCAAGAGGGGCTGCGCTTGGACTTTGGGATCCCCCAAAACGGAGGCCACAGTCATCAGCTGTTAATAGAAGAGGGTGGTGGCAGTGGAATGGACTTCGTATGCAAAGGGCAGTGGTCATGCAATGACTGCTTTTCTGGAGAGCCCAATTTTAGCACCACCAGCTGAGAATGAAATGATCACAGCGTCAGGAGAGAGTCTTCATTTCGATGAAGTAATTTTGAAAGGACGCTCCCCCTAGGGGAAAACGGGGAGAGGGCTTGGCAAGAAAAGCTGAGAACAATTTAAGTCATCTAGTGGGGTTGTTGTCACCACCGACAACATTATTATGGAGCAGCAGAGTGTAGGGTAGAAGAGAGAAAACAATTCAAGGTTAAATTAATCAGAGGGCCCCCCCCACAACATTTTTCTGTGTCTGGAATATGAACACACTATTTTCACTCCCTAGTGCAGTCCCTGGCCTCCTATATCTGTTATAGCTACTACAGAACACCACTCCCCGCTCAGCCAGATGCACTGACCTAAGTACGGGCATTGTAAGCTCTCAACCATCAGACAAGTTATTTCATTTCTCTCCCCCCACCTCAATGTGTAATATTTGTTGGTCAGGCAGGACATAAAGTTAATAAGATATTTGGAGCGGGCAGGAGGGGAAGAAATCAATGAGAAAAATAATCTGGTTCCACATCGACTCTTCCCGGGAGATTGGGAGTGTCTGGAAATAAATTGTTTCCAAGGGAAAAGGAAATTGATTTATCTGTTTGTAGAGGAGAAAGTTTAAAAAAAAAAAAATCAATTGCATGGCAAAGTCACATGAAAAAATGGATAACAAAGGTGGTAGCACATATGGAAATGTTGATACTAATTCCCCTTCCTCCTACTGTTAAGCTACAGTAGACTGCAAATTACAAAAAGAGTATGTCCAGAAAGGCCCATTTTTCCTCTGAACTCCCTATTATTCATGTTCTAGGGTGGTCTGATTCTTTCTTTCCAATATCCAAAGAAATGAAAAGAAACCTCTCTGAAAAGCTGCCTTTTCTTGGTGTGAATCAGAGTTAGACTGTAGCTTTAGCAGCCATCACTGGTGAGGTGAGGAGGGGCAATTCGACAATGAGCTGATCTAAAGCCCATTGAAGTCAATGGAAAGACTCAGACTGACCTCAATGAGCACTGAACTGGCGGCAGCAGCCAAAACCATTCATGCCAGCAAAGAGCAGAGACAGACAATACATCCACAGGCATTCTGGGAGTGCACATGGGAGTAACTATTTCTATACCCCTGAAAAGCGGGCAACTCATACTTCCCTTGTACTAAACCACCAACTGGTATGAAAAGGGAGGACTCGCCCATCCCCACCTCCTCGTGGGGGTTTATAAACACCCCTCTGCATTATGTTCAGGAGGGTGAGCACCGGGATCCTGGCTATGCATCTGCCCAGGTGGGCTGGGGGTTGGGTGTGAAGATGGATTCTCGCTATACCCTCTCTCCTCCACCCTCCCCTTTCACACATATGCAGGAACAGCCAGGTTCTGGTCCACAGAGATTTCTTAGAAGGAAAGAAGCCGAGAACCAGGTCACATCTTGCCCATCTAAACCCAGTTTCCTTTTAATAATAATTTGTATGGGTGACAACTGAGAAATTCTGTGGGGTAAAAGTGTCAAACATGCTAAGTGCCATTCTCTTCACTATATAGGAAGTTACATATTGAGACACAGGGAGAAATCCTGGGCCCAAGTCAGTGTCCAAACTTCCATCAACTTCAGGGACCAGGATTTCACCTTCCCCGTTTAGAGGAGGCACAATAGAATCTGTATATCATTTTTGTATTTTACCTTCACGAGATTGGGTTGATTCTGCTTGCCTTGAAGTTCATGGCAAGGCTCCCACGCACTTCAGCTGGGGCCCTGTTTAGCCCTTCCACTTCTGATACCAGCCAGAAATTGGGTATTTCAGGAAGCCCTGAAATTTATTTTAAGTTATCTGTGAAAGCCCACTCCGGCGAGAGTTCCAGCTCTGTTTAGTAGATTGAAAAGCTTAGAATTGTTCTCAGATATAGCTCCATTGACTTTAGTGGCACTAGACAGAGAATCGGTTTGGTTCAAGAGGTTCTGATGCGTCTCTCTCTTTAGTTGTCTATCCAAGTTACATACAATAGTTAAATGAATATGCTCTGAGAGCTTATGCTTTTGGCTAAGAATCCAAATTCTGGGAATTTATATAAAGAACAGTGAACCAATCCTATGAAGCTTTTGATGTACTCATCACTAATTTTAATCGCTATCTTTTAATCGGCTCTGTATATAATTTTTCAGATGCATACACCTCTACTCTGATATAACACTGTCCTCAGGAGCCAAAAAATCTTACCGCATTATAGGTGAAACCGCGTTATATTGAACTTGCTTTGATCCGCCGGAGTGCGCAGCCCCGCCCCCCTGGAGCACTGCTTTACCGCATTATATCCAAATTCATGTTATATCGGGTCACGTTATATCGGGGTAGAGGTGTACTTCATTATGCATATTGAATTGCACACTAAAAATCTAGCAGAAAAGTAGTAATGTTCATGAGCAGTAGCCACTAAAAATAGCAGATAATAGATTTCTATTTTTCGGGTTTTCTTTCAAAAGACATCAACAGCAGTTTTAAATAATTTTATTAACTAGTTGTGCTAATTATTCATATTTCATATATATATTTTTAAATTCCATGCTACATTTTTGATCCAATTATAGTACTAAGTGAATACCTCTAAAAACTGTCCCTGAGTATTTGCTTGGATATAAAACAATTAATTCCCTTCAGCTGTGTTTGCCATCCTCACCCTCACTCATTTTGTGTTTTGTTTTCCAACACTATTCTAGTGATCTTTCATTAGCCAAATATTCACGTGAACAGTGATCTTTAAACAAATAAAGAATATTCACAGAAAATGAATTTTGAACTTTGGAATGTGAGAATTTACACTGCAAACCTGATTCTAAAAATCACTTTCACACAGTCATAGAACTCAACATTCCTTAGGATCTAGGTCCAATCAAAATGAACCAAAACCAGCCAGGATACTAAATGCTCACATTCAACTGCTCAATTCATCACAATGTTGAACAACTAAATATGAAAAAGCCATGATCTATTTGCGGGTAGCTTGCAAAGAGTAAGACATGGGATGGTGTTTTTATTCACTATTTCTGTGAGTGTATCACTCAGCTTATTTGAGGACCAATAAATATAAACTTCCCTTTTTAATGCTTCCATCTCTCAGACATGGCTGCGTGAACATTATTTTTTATTTCCATTTGAAAAAGAAAAAGCTCCCCCACAGAGTCAGATTTTTTTTTAATGTCAGGTTCCAGCTGAGCAAATTTCTCTGGTTGAGAGTATGACCCCTGAAAAATAACATTTATAAAAAGAAACCCTGACATAATCTTCATGTATCCTTCAATTTGTCTCCATAACAAATATACTTCTCACAGAGGGAAGAGCCTCTTTGAAATAAAAATATCCACTTTAGAGGCACTCTGTGAAGCTCAAAAGCTCGTTTCTTTTACAAACAGAAGTCGGTCCAATAAAAGATATTACCTCAGCCACCTCATCTCTCTCATATCTACTTAGTCACTCATCTGTTTCATTCAATAGTGGGTCCTGGTGACTTAAGTTGGCCAGAGATGCTATCAACTGGAGTTTCAATGTACAAAGCTCTAGGAGACTGATCTGAATTCCTGGCTCCCCACTCCTTCTGACTTCCATTGGAGTTTTGGGTGCATAAGGATGGAGGAATGTGCATCTGTTACAATTTATCACCACCCGATATTCTTGATACAATGAGCTTAGTAAGATCTAAAGTAAAAAACTGACATTTAAATGAAAAAGGAAAAAAAAAAAAAACGAATCCTGGGATAATAACATGACGGGGAAAGGAGTCCAGGAGAGCTGGCTGTATTTTAAAGAATCCTTATTGAGGTTGGAGGAACAACCCACCCCGATGTGTAGAAAGAATAGTAAATATGGCAGGCGACCAGCTTGGCTTAACAGTGAAATCCTTGCTGATCTTAAACACAGAAAAGAAGCTCACGAGGAGAGGGAGATTGGACAAAAGACCAGAGAGGAGTATAAAAACATTGCTCAGGCATGCAGGAGTGAAATCAGGAAGGGCAAATCACACTTGGAGTTGCAGCTAGCAAGAGATGTTAAAAGTAACAAGAAGGGTTTCTACAGGTATGTTAGCAACAAGAAGAAAGTCAAGGAAAGTGTGGGCCCCTTACTGAATGAGGGAGGCAACCTAGTAACAGAGGATGTGGAAAAAGCTAATGTACTCAATGCTTTTTTTGCCTCTGTCTTCAAGAACAAGGTCAGCTCCCAGACTACTGCACTGGGCAGCACAGCATGGGGAGGAGGTGACCAGCCCTCTGTGGAGAAAGAAGTGGTTCAGGACTATTTAGAAAAGCTGGACGAGCACAAGTCCATGGGGCCGGACGTGCTGCATCCGAAGGTGCTAAAGGAGTTGGCGGATGTGATTGCAGGGCCAATGGCCATTATCTTTGAAAACTCATAGCAATCAGGGGAGGTCCCGGATGGCTGGAAAATGATTAATGTAGTGCCCATCTTTAAAAAAGGGAAGAAGGAGGAGCCAGAGAACTACAGGCCAGTCAGCCTCATCTCAGTCCCTGGAAAAATCATAAAGCAGGTCCTCAAGGAATCAATTCTGAAGCACTTAGAGGAGAGGAAAGTGATCAGGAACAGTCAGCATTGATTCACCAAGAACAAGTCATGCCTGACTAACCTAATTGCCTTCTATGAAGAGATAACTGGCTCTGTGGATGAGGGGAAAGCAGTGGATGTGTTATTCCTTGACTTTAGCAAAGCTTTTCATACGGTCTCCCACAGTATTCTTGCCAGCAAGTTAAAGAAGTATGGGCTGGATGAATGGATTATAAGGTGGATAGAAAGCTGGCTAGATCATCGGGCAGTGATCAATGGCTCCATGTCTAGTTGGCAGCCGGTATCAAGTGGAGAGCCCCAAGAGTCAGTCGTGGGGCCAGTTTTGTTCAATACCTTCATTAATTATCTGGAGGATGGCGTGGACTGCACCCTCAGCAAGTTTGCAGATGACACTAAACTGGGAGGAGGAGTAGATACGCTGGAGGGTAGGAATAGGATACAGAGGGACCAAGACAAATTAGAGGATTGGGCCAAAAGAAATCGGATGAGGTTCAACAAGGACAAGTGCAGAGTTGTGCACTTAGGACGGAAGAATCCCATGCACCGCTACAGACTAGGGACGGAGTGGCTAGGCAGCAGTTCTGCAGAAAAGGACCTAGGGGTTACAGTGGATGAGAAGCTGCATATGAGTCAGCAATGTGCCCTTTTTGCCAAGAAGGCTAACGGCATTTTGGGCTGTATAAGTAGAGGCATTGCCAGCAGATCAAGGGACATGATCATTCCCCTCTATTTGACATTGGTGAGGCCTCATCTGGAATACTGTGTCCAGTTTTGGGCCCCACACTACAAGAAGGATGTAGAAAAATTGGAAAGAGTCCAGCGGAGGGCAACAAAAATGATTAGGGGGTTGGAGCACATGACTTATGAGGAGAGGCTGAGGGAACAGGGATTGTTTAGTCTGTAGAGGAGAAGAATGAGGGGGGATTTGATAGCTGCTTTCAACTACCTGAAAGGGGGTTCCAAAGAGGATGGATCTAAATTGTTCTCGGTGGTACCAGATGATAGAACAAGGAGTAATGGTCTCACGTTGCAGTGGGGGAGGTTTAGGTTGGATATTAGGAAAAATGTTTTCACTAGGAGGGTGGTGAAGCACTGGAATGGGTTACCTATTGAGATGGTGGAATCTCCTTCCTTAGAGGTTTTTAAGGCCCAGCTTGACAAAGCCCTGGCTGGGATGATTTAGTTGGGGATTGGTCCTGCTTTGAGCAAGGGGTTGGACTAGATGACCTCCTGAGATCCCTTCCAACCCTGATATTCTATGATCCTATGAGCATGCTATGTTGGGGAAGAGTCAATGTGGTTTTTGTAAAAGGAAATCATGCCTCGCCAATTTTGAGGATGTCACCGAGCATGTGGACAAGGGTGATCCATTGGATATAGTGTACTTGGAGTTTTAGAAAGCCTTTGACAAAATCCCACACCAAAAGCTCTTAAGCAAGGTAAGCAGTCATGGGATAAAAGAGAAGGTCCTCTGAGGAACCAGTAACTGGTTAAAAAGATCGGAAACAAAGGGTAGAGAGAGAGGCCCCCTAAGGATCTGTATTGGAACCTATGCTGGGTCAACATAATCATAAATGATCTGGAAAAGGGGGTGAACAGTGATGTGGCAAAATTTGTAGACTATGCAAAATTACTCAAGATAGTTAGGTCCAAAGGGGACAGCGAAGAGTTACAAAGGGATCTTACAAAACTGGGTGACTGGGCAACAAAATGGCAGGTTAAATTCAATGTTAGTAAAAGCAAAGTAATGCACATGGAAAACATAATCCTAACTATACATACAAAATGATGGGATCTAAATTAGCTGTTATCACTCAAGAAAGAGATGTTGAAGTCATTGCGGATAGTTCTCTGAAAACATCCACTCAATGTGCAGCTCACAGTAAAAAAAAAGCTGACCGAAGGCTAGGAACCATTAGGAAAGGGATCCATAAAAAAACAGAAAATATCATACCACCACTATATAAATCCACGTACACCCACACCTTGAATACGTTGTGCAGTTCTGGTCACTCCATCTAAAAAAAATTATATTATAATTGGAAAAGGTGCAGAGAACGGTAGCAAAAATCTTTAGGGGTATGGAACAGCTTCCATACAAGGAGATATTAAAAACACTAGGACTGTTTAGCTTAGAAAAGAAACAATTAAGGAGGAATATGATAGTGGTCTATAAGTCACGAATGGAATGGAGAAAGTAAATAGTGAAAAAGTGTAATTTACCCCTTCACATAACACAAGAACTAGGGTCACCCAATGAAATGAATAGGCATCTGGTTTAAAATAAACATAATGGAATACTTTTTCACACAAAGCACAGTCAATCTGTGGAACTCAATGTGAAGGCCTAAAGTATAACTGGGTTCAAAAAAGAATTAGATAAGTTCATGGAGGATAGGTCCATCAATGGCTATTAGCCAAGATGGCCAGGGATTCAACCCCATGCTCCAGATGTCCCTAAATCTCCAACTGCCAGAAACTGCGACTGGACAACTGGGAATGGCTCACTTGATGATTGCCCTGCTTTGTTCATTTTCTCTGAAGCACCTGGCATTGGCCAGTGTCTGAAGACAGGATACTGGGCTAGATGGATCATTGGTCTGACCCAATACAGCTGTTCTTATGAGCCCAGCTTCAATTTAGGCACCAAACGAAGTGTCCAGATTTTCAAATAAATTCAGCTGAATGAACAATGAACAATACTGAGCTCATTTGAGTCTCTGGCCACGGGTGTCACCAAGGTAGCTTCTGGGTGCTAAGCACCCTTGAAAATCTGTTTTTTATTAAGATGCCTAAAGGGGAGGTTTTAAGAGAATTGATCCCAATACTGGGTGCTGGACACTTGAAAATCTGGTCCTAGATTCACAAAGTTGGGAAGACATTTCCACTGTCAGCATATTACTGCAAACTGTCCCTTTGGAGTGGCTCATACAGCCCAGCATTTCTGGCCACTGTCAGAGCCAGGAAACCAGATTGACAGTAGATCTGGTATGGCAATTCCTATGATTGGACTCTAAAACTCCCCCGCCCCCCGATCATATTACAATAAAAGCTTTGTTATCCAGCAAGTTGGGGTAATGGGGGTGCTGGTTAGTCAAAAATTCCAGTTAACTAAGAGTTATACTTACCAGTGGAGGGAGGGAGTTTGGGTGCGGGAGGGGGCTCAGGGCTGGGGGTGGGAACATGGGAGAGGGTGTGGGGCATGGGCTCTGGGAGGGAGTTTGGGTGCAGGAGGGGGCTTAGGGCAGGGGGTTAGGGTGTGGGAGGGGTTTCAGGGTGCTGGATCCAGACTCACCTTAGGCAGCTCCCCTCAATCAATGATGTGTCCCTCGGCTCCTAGGCGGAGACACGGCCAGGCAGCTCTGCGCGCTGCCTCCGCCTGCAGGGACTGCCCCCGCAGCTCCCATTGGCTGCGGTTCCCAGCCAATGGAAGCTGCCAAGCCAGTTCTGAGGGCAGGGTGGGGGCAGCACATGGAGCCCCCGTAGCTGTTCCTCCATCTAGGAGCAACAGGGACAACGGGACATCTGGCAACCCTATTGAAGATTTGTACACACACTCACACACATACACACACACACACACACTTCTTTCTGCTGTAGGATAACTGTTTCTTATTGCAAATTTAGGGTCTCAACCAACATGGACTTCAAAAGAAATTGAATGCACTCAGTACCTTGTAGGATTGGGACGTGCAATACATTGTTAGGCAGTATCTGTACCATGAGACTTCTCTTGTACTTTGTAAGCAATTAGGGTAAGTCCTGGTAGTTATTAGTTACACTTAGCGATCCTGTCTGCAAATGCCTAAACAAGCTAAAAAATCCTCTCATTATCTCTGCTTCTACTCCCATAGACATGGCTGTTGACATGAAGCATTGAAACGCTTGAGCTGCTAGTCACTGTCCATTAAAATGATTAATAGTAACATGGCTCACTATTATTCATTCAGTGTGGCCATGGGTGACCAGCTTTATTAGGCCGAAGAATGAGTCAGGAAGAAAATAAAGAACTGAAAATGTATTAGGGGTAGGACAAAAGGGAATTTCTTTTCTGGGATCTGATTTTTTGAATGCTAGGATGAAATGCTCACTGATAGCTTTCTAAGCAGAATAAGGATTGATTGAAGGAAAACACTTCAAGTCTTTTTATTAACCTTAGATTTCCCCCTCAAGGGATAGGGCATAATTAACTAACCTGAGGACTGGCTGACCTGACAGACTCCTGTACTGGCAGGCATCAGGACTACATTAGTAAAAAGGAAATGGGCCCCAGTCTGGAGATACTTAACATTCAAGATATTTCTTTCTGTAAAGCAATAGGCATCACAATTTATTGGACAATCTTAATAAGCAAATATACTCCTGATTTGCTGGGATGGTGCTAATATAAATGGTGTACTGGGGTCAAATTATCTGATGGCGTAAATCATAAGAGCTCCACTGAAGTCAATGGAGCTATGTTGATTTCCACAAGCCAAGGATCTGGCTTACAGACCACAGACTAGAGAATAACGACCATTTGGTGTTGGATTGTCTAGAACAATCACTGATTAGCAGTACCACGTTACAGTCGGTATCTGCCTCCAACAGCTAGTCCTATGACTAGTTTTAACAAAAGACCGGGTGTGGCTTGACATTTTCTGGGAGAACAGTTCCCCATCTGCCCCTCCTCCCAAATTTTGCGAACCCAAGAGCACTCCAAGATAGACCACTTCTGATTTTGAAAAGAAAGAAAAATTACAACACCGTACTCTTCACATCACTTAGGGCTGTCTTCTAAGATCTCACTAACTCAATAGAATTGGGCTGGGTCTGTACTTGGATGGAAGAGCTCCTGGGAAAGACATTTGGAGAAGAGAGGAATCTGGTGCTGGCGATTCAGTAGGTGGCACTCTTCCTCTGTGTTAGCAGAGAGTGGCATCATGCACACATGCAGCCAGAACGTTGCACTCGGAGCTAGTGGAACCAATAGCTTGGTGTAGTGTTAGGAGACAATGCTCTTTGGATATTGAGTCAGCTCCTCGGCTATTGTGAACACATATAACTGTGCTGACTTCAGTGGAACTACCCCAATTGACACCAACTCAAGATCAGACCCACCTTCTTTTGAATGACATTTAAAAGTAAGGTTATGACAATGTGGGGCCATTAAAGATCCTTTGGCACATTTTGCAAGAGTTGAGCCATTAATCCCGATGTCCTGGCCCAATTTCAACTTGGAGAATCACATTTGCCTACCTAGTTTCCCATATTTCTAGTTTCTTACTGGCAGCTTTCGCTAGACCTGTTAACCCCACTGAAGATATGGCCCTTATTGTGTTAGGTATTGCTTAGTTTTGCTCAATTTACACAATTTTTCCCCATCCTAGTTACTATTTTTAGAACTGGGTTTTGATTTCTCACCATAGATTTAAGGAATAGAAGAGCAATGTAGTAAAAACCTCTGCATTTCTAAAAGAATTCTGTAACATTTCCCCCTTTCACCTATATGGGTGAATTTGGTGTTCAAAAAATAAGGGGCTTGTTGTGTACTGAAAAATCACAAGCCCCTGTGACAGTTCTCTGGGCACCCAGCACTGGGAGTCACCTTGTGTCCTTTCCCCCCGCCCCCAGCTCCAGGAGAGGGGGGTCTTTTTTGTGGTAGCTGGGTGTCAGCTCCCTACCACCAGCAGCCAATTAGCCATTCAAGCAGTCTCCTCTGGCCTATGCCAGCCCTAACTTCACCTTGCAGATTAACAATAGGTGCACCCCAAACCCTGAGTCCCTTTGAATCATTCCCCTGATATCCCAGTGGCTACTCTCAGAAATTGCAGATCCTCTGCCCCCAAAGGAGCAGTGTATCCCAGCTTACCAGTTTTTCCTTAAATTCCCACTCCTGTAACTTGCATAGGTTCATTTAGGAAAGAAAAAAAGATTTCACTAGAAACAAGAGTGGTGGAAAGAGATGGTTATGATACAAAACAAAGTCTGGGTCTGTACTCACAGTTACCTTTCCCATATAATAAAATAGACTTCCTCCCACCCAAAGTTCAGTCCCTTGCAGAGATGGCTGGTTTCACAAGAACCAGGATCCAAAATGTTAATGAAATCACCCTCTTTCCCCCACTTCTCCAGGAGTTTTTGTCAGTGAATGGATCCACAGTGACTTTTCTTATACTCTGTCAGTCTGAAAACAGACTTTTGTTACTGTTCACGGCCAGGGCAAACCTCTGTCTGTTGCAAAGTTTCTTTTCTACCTTTCAGTGGTTTTGATTGTCATTGTCTTTGATAGTTTTCCATTGGCTGTGTCAAGGGTAGACAATAGAACCCTGCATTACCATGCTGGCTGACTAGAGAGGGGTAACAACTCCTTCTTGTTTGAATGGGTCAGCATTGAAACCCACCCCCCCGGTCAGTGACTTTTACTCCTAGTCCATAAAACATATTATCAATATAAATATTACCTGTACATTCATCCCTCAATGGTTGTGGGTCTTGACAAGATATGAGCCTTTCTGTAGATACCTTGCATGTTACTCTACATGGATAAATACCTTGCAAGACGTGAATGATGCAGTGAGTTTGTCAGGTCAGAGGTGACAGGCATTTGCAAAGAACAGAGGACCTTAGGCCCAGAGTCTCTGTGTCACAGCCCCCACTTGAATTTTTAACAAAATCTTTAACTTTTATTAAAACCATAACAGTAGATGCTACTACTCCAGCACCATGACCAGAGTCCTAACAAACCACCACAAATTGTTTCAATCCCTATACACTCCTATCCAGCCTCACTTCTTCCTGTTCTCAGCCTCATCCTACTAAGGACAGGCCTGAGGTCTACATGCAGTATGTGTTCTTCTATGGGGCTAACCTAACTTATGCTTCTAGTACCAATGTACCTGCTACTTCCCCCTCCATCTGCATTTGTTTTGAATTGCCGGCAAACATCTGTATACAGCTAAAAATCCACTACTGAAATAAGTGGGTACAACAAAGTTTCATGAGTCATACTGGTTTCTTAATCACCTTAACTGCTGCTAAAATTGTTAATTGTTTCTGCCTCTGATTCCCCATCTGTAAAATGGAGATAATTATGCTACTTACTTAGTTCCTGGGTGTGCTGTTCAGATTAATCAGCAAATGCTGGTAAAGTGCTTTGAAGATGCAAAGCACTATAAATAAGAGCTAAGTCTTATCAATTCCCTTGATATCATGTACTAACATTAGCATGATACAGCCTTTCAATATTCATGTGAATTTCTTATGTGAATCTAGAAGAACTGCATTGTAACTTAACACTTAATTAATATCTATTTAATATAACTCTCAAAGCTGCACTTGCAGACTGGCTAGTTGATGCTGAGGAGGGAAAGAGTACTGTATATGTCGTTTTTAATTAAGGAAGTCTCAGGGTTTCATTTTTGTGTTCTGTTATGACAAACGCCGTACTATCAGGAGAGCAGCTCTTAAAAAAAGACAGTTCACTTTCTTCAATGAAGAATATCTAGTACAGTAATTGGGATGTGCATGTATGTGAAGCGGACTCTGAATCAAATTGAATTATATGTGCTTTTAGTTAAGGCTTTCTGAAAACTTTTTAACTTGAATTGTGGTTGCTCCGCTCTTTTGAAAATTTGGCCTAAGGTATCTCAAGCCCAAATCAAGTGGCCACTTCTACACTGATTTAAGTGTAGAAGTGGACACTTGATTTGGGCTTGAGATAGGCCACTTGATTTGGGCTTGAGATACCTTAGGCCAAATTTTCAAAAGAGCGGAGCAACCACAATTCAAGTTAAAAAGGAATGAGAACTGTGGGGGCTCAGTGTCACTGAAAATGTAGTCCCAAAGCATCTTAAATTGGGCTTCCAAAAAATGAAGCATCCCAAAACCCTGTGGCCAATTTTAAAATCTTTGCCCCCAGTGGCTAAGTTATCCCTTCTTTCACGTTTCCAAGGTCACAAGCTTGGTCTCGAAAAGCAAGGGGGAAAAATATCACAAGTACAAAGAGCGTTAACGTACCACCTGGCTTTATGGTCTCCATCAGGGGGAGTTCCTCAAATCAGGACCCTGAGATTCAATAGCGAGTTCCATGACTCTAAAGCTGCATGGGTTTCATCTACACCATGAATATTCACACCCTATCGCCTCATGCTTCCTCCCAGAATGCACTGGGTTCAGTGTGAAACCTGGGAATCACTAAGGTTGTTCAAAATTGTTGGTCAGAATCCACAGAGGATGCCTCCAGAACATTCCACTTTACTGCAGGGGATTTTTTAATCTCATAGGGTGAATTCTATTAAGTTCCTAAAAGAGCGACACTCACTCCCTTCCTGCAGAACAGATGGAATTTTAAAGCTACAGAAGAGTCTGTTTTAAATTCTGATTAGTGGACAGTGATCACACTGCATCACTATGCAGATAGCATTGGCAGGGTGCCAGCATGTAGCACGACTAATATCTTCTCTTCTACCCCAGTGAACACCTAACCCAACTTCCCCACCTGTTGACATGTTCAAATCACCTCCCGTTCACGTGCGGCATTCCATGCTTCCCCCAATAGTTATTTCATCTTCCTCAGGCTGAACTCGAAACATTTCTTGTGGGATCAAAAAGCCAGATCTCTTCCCAGCTGCCGCAACCCACTCAGTTTCAATACAGAAACACTGAAAACAAAAATCTAGATGAGGAAATTCACATTCTCCTTGGCAATGAGCCTGTTCCTGCTCTTTGTAAAGCCTGTCACAAAATTCCCTTTGACTTCAATGGGAATCGCATTGTGCACAGTGGGTGAAACCCTGGCTCTGCGGCATTAAGTGGAAAAACTTCCACTGTAATTCAGAGGGGCCAGGCTTTTATCCAGTGTTTTTAACATACGGTTATTTTCTGCTTTTAGTGAGTGTTCCATAAGGGACTATGTGCAGGGAAGAAAGTTATGTCTACCAGGGAAATTACTTTCCATCAAGCTTTTACCGTGCATCATCTCATCCCCAGAATTACTCAGCCTCCTCACTGAGTTCTGATCACACAGTGATTTATCACAGAACGATGAATGAAGAATAGAAAATAAAAGATCAAAAGTCATTGAAGCTCATTCACAACAGATCTGTTCTAGTCGAAAGCCAGGTTCTATTCCCAAAGTAAATAAAATACACCAGCTGCTGGCTCAGAAATCATTCTGAAGGTGATTGAAAATCCCTCCATCTTCCAAGGCACTTCAAACGTTAAGCTTTTGAATTGCTGCAGGTGAAACTAAAGATGTCTGGTATAAGTCTGTCTATAATGCAAACATGATCATGATAGCGGATGCTGAGAACAGAACGTCTCCAAGACATTTCATTTATAATTTGATTTATAAAAACGATGCCTAAGCCACTGAGTGCATTTTCATTAAGAATTGAAGTGTGCGTACGTGTAAATAAATAAACAAACAAACATCCAGCTTCCAACATGAGCTGCTACAAAAACACTACTTGGATTTACAATTTACAACTCCCACCTCCATAATAAAAATGGACACAAAACCCTCAGTAAACAAATGAGTTTTCATCATGTCTTGAAGGGCAACACACTGGGGGATCTGTTGGACTACGGGTGGGGGAAACGGGGGGGGGGGGGAGTGAACTTTAGCTGTTAGGACTTTTCCCTGTGATTTTGGTGGAGACAGGATTTTAACTCTAATATCATGGCAAAACTCCCAATTGATTTCAATGCGGCCAGGATTTCCCCTCTAGATGTTTAGATCTAGGGAGCCTTAAGTGAGATTGCTTTGCTGATCACAACTGCTGTAATGTTGCACGGGGAAAAGAAATAATCTCTCATATAGCTAGGGCCTCAACCATGAAGAATTCAAAGATAAAAGTTACAGCTGATTTGAAATTCAGGAAAAATATCTCTTTTTGTATTTAATTTTCTATTTTTGGCAGAAGAAACTTAAAAAAAAATTGATGAAATTTTCACCGGTTTCTTTTTTTCCCCCTTTTCTTTTTTGAAGCTTGGACAAGCGATGGAGCTGACTGGAACTTTTTGATTTTTTTTTTAAATGTGGATGATGTTTCCAAACTAAAAACAAACCAGAAATATCTTTCGGGAATTTTCCTACCTTCTCTCCACTGGTTCTTCAATCTGGCTCCAATATAAATCCGCTTGCCATCATTTCAGCAAGTGTAGGTTTCAAAAGGTATTTCCTGACCTCCCAGAAAAACGGAGTTCCTGAATCATCTCAAAATGGTGGGAATATCCCTTCAAATAATGCCTCACCCCACTGGATCATTGCTCCAGCCAAGCAACATCTCCTCCTTCTTATCTGGCGTAAGCTTCAATCCGTTCATTTTCATTCAATGCAGAGACAAGCCTTTAGAATCTGTGGCTGCTGAGGTAGAGGAGGCTGGATGGAGAGTTCCCCTTGATTATGGGAATCTGCTAAATTTGGAGGACTGTCACTGCCTCTCCCACCAATCCTAAATCCCTGTCTCGGCAAGACATAGGAAAGTAAGGACACTGCGTCATCCAGGTTAGAGGAAAATCAGATAGAGCTTCATGTGACTAAGATACGGCCAGGAATACGGCCCAGATCGCCTCTCACAGTGGCTTCATATGCAATAGAAAGGATGGCAGAATGTAACCAGACTGGGGGCCTTGGAGGTGAATGAGCAATTGCCCAACACCACCCTCTGAGAGGAAAGAATGGAAACCATGCAAAGGCCTGAAGCGATTGCCAGAGACTGCCCTCTAGTCAGCTCACGGTCACCAGCAACAAAGACGGCTGACGGATCTAAGAATCAGCAGGGACACTTAGCCCATCAGAGAGAAGGGATCATTGGCTCTGACTAGGGTAGCCTCAGTTTCATATCCACACTGGAAGCCAGCCTGGCAGGCATTAAAGAACTGCATGGACTCTAGAAAAAGCACAACTTTCAGCTTCTCAATAGCATTGCCCCAAAAGAGCAGATTAAAAGCCAAGGCAGACCTAGGGAGATTTTGAATAGTCAAGACATGGTTTGCCCTTAATGCCCGCTTCTTTAAGTGATGCTTGCTGACATCCTACTTTCCCTTGAAGTGGTGTTTATGAACCAACAATGGACTCCATTCTTGCCCCACTAGATTTTACTAGCCATCAGGGGTGCAAATTCATTTCACAGATAACAGCTCAGAGCTCCGCCAGCAAAGCTTTAGAAACTCAGAGTGAAAATGACTGAAGTTCAAGCAGAGAAGATGTGGCATTTGTCATCTGTACATATGAATCCAAGCAGTCTGAATACTACAAGATGTTTTGGTCCACTGGTTCCCTGGCATGCTGATTATCCAGGAGCATGTTCGAAATGAAGCACACAGGGACTTACATATTGTTTTACTTTTTCGTTTAAAACACTCTCTGCTACTCTCGGATACTGGGATGACTGGTCATTCTACTAAAATCAAAGCAAACTGAAAAAAAAAGATGCATCTTATCATGGAACTTCCGCACAGTGAATTCTGATACAGTGAGATTCCATTGGCAGTGCAGTAAAAGAATGATGTAGTGCAAATTCTATTGACAGCGACCCTATGCTTATAGTTGCTGGAGCGGAGTTTGCCATCTGCAAAATGGGCTAGTGGTACTGACCTCCTTTGTAAAGTGTGCTGAGAGCTACTGAAGAGCAAGGTAGTAGTATTATGAACAAAAAATAACTATTACATGATTAGAGGGTTCAACTCTAATTAAATAATAAAATCAAGACCCTCTCAAACAGGGTACTTCCACAGCAATTGTTCCCATTGATGAGAGGTTTAATGGACTGGATTTTAACCTCAGTTATGCCACAGAAGTAACTGAGATCTCAATCTAGCCTAGTTACTCTTGAGGCTACATCTACACTACAGGGGGGGGAGGGAGTCGATTTAAGATACGCAAATTCAGCTACGTGAATAGCGTAGCTGAATTCGACGTATCGCAGCCGACTTACCCCGCTGTGAGGACGGCGGCAAAATCGACCTCTGCAGCTTCCCGTCGATGGCGCTTACTCCCACCTCCACTGGTGGAGTAAGAGCGTCGATTCGGGGATCGATTGTCACGTCCCGACGGGACGTGATAAATCGATCCCCGAGGGGTCGATTTCTACCCGCCGATTCAGGCAGGTAGTGTAGACCCAGCCTCAGAATAAATTTTCATAACAGCTCAGTCCCCAAACAGCTCCCATTTAGGTACCTGATTTTCAGAAGTGCTCAATTCCCAGTGAGAGCTGCTGTATGCTCACTCCATTCCATTTAGGTGCCTAAACTGACGTCAAGCTCATTTGAAAGTCCATCCCCAGATGTGAGTGCTGGCCCATATTCTTGTTGGAATCCTGTTATCGCTGAAATCAGCAACGAAACTTGCATTTAAGTCAATGGAAGCAGGATCGGGGCCAGCTTTATTACACGAGCTCACTGTTGGCTCGGAATGTCCAAACTCACACCACAGTCCATCGTCTCCCAGTAGAGTACTCCAAAGGAGTCATTCCTTATATAAAGGATTCTGGTTCTGAAAATATGAAGGGTTATTAGCTGGGGATGAACAGTTCAACATCTTAGGATGCTTACGATTCAGAACCGTCAAAGACTGATTAGGAACCTTCAAAGACTGTCTAATGAGCTCTTCCAAGATTAAAAAAAGCAGCAGCAGATGTACAGTGGTAGAAAAAATGTCCAAGTTAAGATTGCAGCAGAAGACCAGCCAGGGCACAATGCTGCTGCGTAGGTAGCAACTGATTTTCCACCCTCCAAAGTCATAGCATGAACTTTAGTTTGGTTTATCCAGCAACTGGAGCTTACACCAAAGTAGATTACATCAGTGCAAGATTGAATGCGAGTTCCTTGTAGGTTTCATCTTTAAAAATGGCTTAAAAATAGGAAAGGACTTTACTTCAAATATCAAGAACAGATATTGATGTTCAAGGCACAGAAATGCATTTAAGAAAAGTGACCAACATTTTGCTGAGTACATAAAACAACCACCACGAGGAGCACTTACTGCAAGGACCCAGCAAACAGGGAGATATCAATCGTTCTAATTTAATGACAAGAACCTGGCAAGTTCCTGCACAGCAAGGCATGTTTTCAATGCACCACCTCTGTAATTAATCTGCAACCAGTGAAGCTGAATGCAGGTTAAGTTGAACAAGTGGAACTTTACTAAACCCTGCAGACATCTCGGTCCATGTGTCAGAGTGCTTCCAGCCTAGTGCTCTGTGTTCTCTATTCCCCTGGTGCCTCCTTAATAATAGGCCCTTAAGGGAACATGGGCCCTCTGACTCCAGTTCCACTGATCAGGATGCGCTCTCTTTGAAAAGCCCTGTAAGTTATAGAAAAGGTGGATAGCACAGTTTTGGCTAAGCTAGAGGGGCCTGTTGCCTCAGCTGAAAGAGCTGCTGCTGTAGTCTATGGACTGCAGAGGATCCTGGTACAAGTCTCCTTGTGGTAACATGCAGGGTACAGATATCGCAGGTGTGTAACTAAGTCAGGAAACCCTCCAAGTGGCTATGATTGCATGAAGCCAGGCATGGCCAACCTGAGCCTGAGAAGGAGCCAGAATTTACCAATGTACATTGCCAAAGAGCCACAGTAATAAGTCAGCAGCCCCCCATTGGCTCCGCACCCCCAACCCCACTCCCAGCCCCTCGCACCCACTGGGAGCCCCATTCCCATCTTCCCTGCACCTCCCGATCAGCTGTTTAGTGGCATGCAGGATGCTCGGAGCGGGAGGAGCGAGGGCCCGGCAGGCTATGGGGAGGGGGCAGCAAGGGGTGGAGTGAGAGCAGGGCCTGCGACAGAGCCAGGGGTTGAGCAGTGAGCACCCCCCGGCATATTGGAAAGTTGGCGCCTGTAGCTCCAGCCCCGGAGTCGGTGCCTATACAAGGAGCCGCATATTAACTTCTGAAGAGCCGCATGTGGCTCCGGAGCCACAGGTTGGCCACCCCTGGCATGAAGTGGTTTGATGCATAACTTGTGCTTGCAATGCTTTAATAAGCCCACGTAGCATCCATAGACAATACATCTTGCAAAGACAGTCTTACCAGTGCACTACAGGAACGGTGTGTGAGTGCCCAGCACCTTTGTTGACAGCAGTGGCTTTGGGGTAACTTCCAAATGTGAACTATTGCTCTGTGGCACTGGGTGAGGAAAGCCTAATGAAACGGTGCAGTTGGAGCACGTGTGGTTTCCTGTTCATCATTCTAGATCAGGGGTCAGCAACCTTTCAGAAGTGGTGTGCTGAGTCTTCATTTATTCACTTTAAGGTTTCGCGTGCTGGTAATACATTTTAACGTTTTTTTAGAAGGTGTCTCTCTCTAAGTCAATATTATATAACTAAACGATTGTTGTATGTAAAGTAAACAAGGTTTTCAAAATGTTTAAGAAGCTTCATTTAAAATTAAATTAAAATGCTGATCTTACACCGCCAGCCTGCTCAGCCCGCTGGGTGTGTGGGGGGTTCAGGGCAGAGGGCTGGGTGTTGGGGGTGGGGACTCGAGGTCAGGGCAGAGGGCTGAGGTGTGTGGAGGTGCAGGGCACAAGGCTGGGTGTGGGGGGTTTAGGGCAGAGGGATGGGGCTGTGGGGGTGCAGGGCAGAGGGCTGGGTGTGTGTTGGGTGGGGGGGTTCAGGGCAGAGGGCTGGGTGTTGGGGGGGGACTCGAGGTCCAGGGCAGAGGGCTGGGTGTTGGGGGGGACTCGAGGTCAGGGCAGAGGGCTGGGGTGTGTGGAGGTGCAGGGCACAAGGCTGGGTGTGGGGGGTTCAGGGCAGAAGGCTGGGGTGCTCGGCTCGTGGGGGTGCTCCCAGCCCCCTGCCCTAAGTGGCTCAAGGCAGGGGGCTGGAAGGGATATGCTCTGTTCCACCCCCAGGCCCGTCCCTACCTCTCTCTGCCTCCTCTATGGAGCAGCGAGCACGCTGCGCTCGGCTCTGCTCCTCTGGGAGGAGGAGGGGCCGGAATGCACCACGTTGTGGGAAGAAACGGGGGAGAGGGGAAGCTTGGCTGCCGCAGGACCAAGCTTCTGCCTCCGCAGGGGAGAGCGGTGGGTGGGGGGGCTGAGTGGGGCTAGGGGCCGGGACCCCCCCTCCGCTCTCCCCTGTGGGGGCAGGAGGCAGAAGCTTGGTCCTGCGGCAGCCAAGCTTCTCTCCTCCCCTGCTTCTTCCGCCAGCATGGCGCTTTCCGGCCCCTCCGCCCCTCCTCTCACCGGGCAGGCAGTGTGCCGCTCAAAATCGACTTGTGTGCCGTGTTTGGCACGCGTGCCGTAGGTTGCCGACCCCTGTTCTAGATTCAATTCATTCAGCCATACCTGACTCAGGGTCTAAGTCCCTTTCTATTTAGGCTTATAAATCAGCAGAAACTCCACTGAAGTTTATGGGCTTACACCAGTATACAATTGGTGTGAGGAGAATCAGGGCCACAGTCAGTGATAGCAAAACTAAAGCTGTAGCCCCCACCCTGGTCCACGAGAGGTCAGAAGTAAACTTAAGATCTTCCAGTGTCAAGATATTGATACTAAATTCAGTAAACAGGCACGAGAATGCACTGGATAGAGCTTGTTGAAAAATAGAAAACAATTTCAGGAAAATTTTTGGTGTTGTTTCTGATTTGCAAGGTACAAAACAGAACAAGTTTCAAAACCATTTCATGAAATATTTTGAATTTTTTCTATATTTGTTTTATTCCCCTTTTTGTCACTCCCCTCCCCCATTTTGCTGTTGAGTGCAATAAAATGAATTAGATCCTGGGCCGGAGGAGAAAATGTACAGTGGCAAAAAGAGAAATGGAGGAAAACAAAAAAGCCCACACATCATTCATTTGTTCATTCAATTGCATTCAGTGGCAACACAGGTAAACAGGAGGAGTAAGGAAACACAAATATTACATTTCAAACATTCAAATTTAACATTTTGGTTTTCAAATATAAAAAATGAAACAAATTTCAAATGGAAATGAAATCAGGTAAAGTTTGGTTTTGAAATTTCAGGTTGAAAAACTGAACAAGTTAGTCAAGTAATGTTTTGCTACTGGACTAACTTGTTTAAATGAACTCAACACTTCATTTCTCAACAAAAGCCCACTCTGGGAGGAATAATTTAAAAAAAAGAAATTTGATCAGCTCTGGCACTGGCCACATAAAAATATACCGAGCACATTGGAGATACTGGTCATTTGGACTCCATTTCCAGCGTGTCTAGAAAGCCAGGAAACAACAAAACATGACTAAGTAAAGCAATGAAAACATTTTCTGAGAAAAAAGCCCTTGTCTCTCTTCTCTTTGACTGCTGGAGGGTGCCGTTCATTTGTTGTTCCTGAGCCATGGCTCATGGATAAATCTGGTGCTGGACACATCATCAAATCTGAGTGAAATCCTACCTCTGTTGAAGTCAATAGGAGTTTTGCCACTGACTTCAACAAAGTGAGTATTTCATCTTCTACCTGCATGATTTTAGTAGAAAAATGAAAAACAGTCTGTGGAAGATGCAGGTAAATCAGAGCATGGAGATATCCCTTGACCGGGAAGAAAAGCAGAAAATAGGGCACCAGTTCTGTTATAAATAGTAAGAATATAAATTAAGATTAGGGGGAAATATGCATTTTTAACAGAAACCCCATAGACAGAGATAAAACCCCCTGGAGAGGTGTGTCAAATCCTGGGCATTAAAGTCAGGAACAGGAAAACCGCAGAGACCTCGGAGGTTTTGTGAACACCTCGAGCTATTTTGGAAGATTTGCAATGTTCAAAAAATACCACTAAGACTACTTGGAATAGGCTGCTGCATTGTAGCTCCTCAGAAATCTCCCACTGCTTTGATCTCCTCCAAATTACAGTACATCGGCTTTGCTGCTCACTCCACACCATAGGCAACCCGTTTAAGCAGCTTTGGTGGCAGCTGGAGTCCACAAACCTTAATTTTTTTTCTGTAACTGAAACCCTTTTCTTCCACCCCCAAGGCGGATTCAGTTAAGAAATAGACCTGTTTTTTCCCCAGCTAGTGGGAAGCCTGCTTTGTGTATTAGGATTAGAAAACCCCCACTAAAGCTGGGCTGCATAATCAGTGCCCTTTGCACAAAATACAAACTGTCATTCTCACTTACACTAAAGCCTCCACTCACCTCTCAGATAATCATAGAATCGTAGGACTGGGAGGGCCCTCGGGAGGTCGTCTAGTCCAGTCCTCTGCACTCATGGCAGGATTAAATATTATCTAGACCATCGCTGACAGGTGTTTGTCCAACCTGCTCTTAAAAATCTCCAAGGACAGAGATTCCACAGCCTCCCTAGACAATTTATTCCAGTGCTTAATGTTACAGGGGGCTAGAGTAAATGAGAATCAGGCCCTGTATCTCTCTTTTTCTGGGCAGTCTTCTCTTCCCCTGTCTGGTCCTTCCTCCTCCTCCCTCCCCTCCAGTCATTCCCAAGCGAATGATGAATCCAGGAATGTTCAGGAAGGAGCAAAACTTCACCACCCACAAGGATCAAATGGGAAAATGGGATCATCCATCCCCTAATTAAAAGTAAAGATGGTGCTCAGCAGGAAAGATTCGGTCCAGATTTAAACATCTCCAAAATTCAGTAGTGGATGGAGCCAAGAAGATTCTGGCTTGGGCCCATGTCCAAGTACTATAAGATGGCCCCCATCTCTGTACTAATTCAAACCCCTATGATAAAACATTTCAGAACTTTCCCAGAGGGAAGGATCAGCAGCTGCGGACCAGTATCTATGTCTTCACTACATCAGGGCAATTTAAAAGGGTGGGCTTGATTCACACGTAACTGCATTTCTGAGCCTGTGTGATTTGCCATGTCCCTTGGGGGATTCACTCCAAGGGAGGCCAACCTTCACCTGGTGTCCTGGGGAGACGTTGTGCTGTATGCTGGGGCCTTTAAATTGTGGCTGGAGGCTATCCCGGCTACAAACATTGCTCACGGACCAGAATTGTCCCCTCAATCGGCGATAGGTCAGCTACAGTTTCCCTCGAACCCACCACAACCTATCCTCAGGGCAGATTGGATGCTACCAGGGTCCCTCTACTTCAAGTTATGCCGGCATAATCCAGGGCTAAATCTAGCCCTGCATGAGTACCCTTGTGCCTGGTGTTCCAAAGGATACATCACAAAGCATGTCACTACTCTACATTTTATACATTACTGGCTTGGTCTTCTTGGTCCTCTACCAGTTTATACATGGATCTTTCAGGCGTAAGAGAAGCAGAATAAATCAATGCTGAGAAACTCTGTGCCTGGCAGAGCAGGAAGGGGAAAATGTCTGAGTAACACATCAAGAAAGAGGCAAAGAGGTCACCTTATTGATCACTGCACAGCGGAAGCCAACCTTATATTCTCATCAGGACCAGCTGGAGGCCGTGATAAGCATTGGATTGCTGAGGGCACAATGAAAGGTCATGGGAGCACCGAGGGGGCCAGGTGCAGGAGGTTAGTAATTAGGTGCAAAAAGGGGAGGGGTCATTAGCCTCACTGCTAGAGAGAGGTTAGGGATGGATGACCTCGAACCATTGAGGCAGTTTAGTTTCTATAACCCAGGCTCCCGGTGTTTCCAGCCAAGTCTGCTGTAATTTCTTTCGGGAACTATACTCACAAAGTTAATGATGAGTTGTCAGATTTCAAACCCATTAGGAAGGAATTTATTCATGCCATTAAAGAAACAGCAGTGATATTCCAGGGTTTCTTGTTGACTCAGCCACAGTTAAAGATCTAACATGAATTTCAGGTCCCTATCCTAATTCTTTCATTTCTCTTCCCCAGTTTTATGCTCCAGGCAGCTCTTTGATTTGGTGAGCTATTTACAGATGATCGTGTAAAGGTTTATATAAGAAGGATGATCTAACAGGGCTAGCGTATACCTGACCATCTCAGGTTTCCTTGGCAAGTTCATGCCATCTAAACCTGACTGTTCCTTAATTACAAAGTATTTCCATGGTTAATTTTCATTTGTGAGAATGTCACACTTTTAACCTCAGTCAAATGAAGATTGCACATAGATCCCTTTCCTCTTTCCCAAGACGCTTTGATTTTCAACCTTCTCTCTTTCAAATGGAGGAACTTGAAGATGCCTGAACAGAAGTGGAAGACAAAAGGGAAGCCTGAGGTTTTTGTGCTTTGTATGTTTGTCCAATTTATTTTTAGGTCCTTTTCTCTGTACCTTTTACTTTCTCCTGTTCCTTTGGTCTCTTGGACTGTTTGCTTTTTAGCCCTACACATCAAAATGTATTTTTTTTTAGCTCAAAGAACTAGATTCTGTTACATTAAAGCAAATCCACTATCTTCAGATGAGTTACTCCAGATTTTCATGGCCATAATTGAGATGCGTATCTGGCTCTAAATATGGAAATGGAGACAATTTGAAATTTTCCTTTCATATCAAGCTACATTTAGAGGTAGTACAAATCCTTGATTAATGCATTAGTATTTGAATGTTTTCATTATGAGATTGTGCAAAACCTATTATCAAATAAGAGTCAAACACCATTTTTAATTGACTATGATTCAATATGCCGTGGAAATAGACCACTGTAGGTTTGTTTGGAATATTTACCAGCATACTTTACAGCTACAGACCAAGTAAATGAATCTATTTTTAAGTTTCCAGTTAAAGGATTTGTTAACAAAAATAATCTATGGCAGCATTATGTAAAATCTAACTAAACTTTTCAAATTTGGCTAGAATGAACAAACAATTACTAACAAAAGGCTTGAAACTGTAGAATGACATAAGTAAGCTCTACTCATCAAATTCTTCCATCTGAGTGCAGACTGCCTAAGATTTTCAAAAAAGCGACTAGTAATTTTGGCTGTCTAACTTGACACACTTTAGAAGGGCCTGATTTTCAGAAAGTGCTTGAATGTCCATGCTCTGAAAATCTGGTCTACAGTCTGTTGCAAGGGAGACTCAAACTGTGCACTCTCTCCTGAAGCCTGTACTTTTGTTCTTTCTTATTTTGTTCTTTACCTCGGTGTAGCTAAAAAGCCAATCAGACAGAAAGTCTGATTTTAAAAAATCCAAAATGTGGTGATGAGTTTACATGGTAGCTAGTGAACAGTTAATGGGGGAGTTTCATGAGGGAGTTCTCCAGGTGAAGGAGGAGCAAGTACATGACCCTGGGGATAAGTTTGGCTGTAGTGTGTGTTTGTGGTGTTCTTGCTGCTTGACTGAAATATATACCGTGAGAGCTGTTTGTTTGGGGGACAGTGTGCTGACCGTGTGTGCTGAGCCTAGCAGCTAACAGGGGGGAGTTTCACGAGGGAGTTTACAGGGGGAGTGTGTGTGTATGTGTGTGTGTGGGGGGGTAGATATAATTAATATTCTTTAAACGTAAAGCCAAACATCCCCCGATAAAAACAAAACAATAACAAAGAAACGAGCTTCAGGAATAAAAACAGAATGCAGGCAGAAGTCCAGCAACAGAGTGGGGGCTATCAGGTTTATTGCACCCAATGCAGCATGTATAATTACCTGCCCTATGGACAGGTGGCATATGTGTGCATTTGGTGCAAGTTGCTCCTAGCCCTCAGAGACTGTGTACGGGCTTTGGAGACGAGGGTGGCTGAACTGGAGGAGCTGAGGGAGACAGAGAGGTGTATACAGATAAGACTTTCCAGGACACAGTAGAACGGTCCCACCCCTGGTCTGACAGCCTCTGTGCTGTTGAGGAGGATGAAAGCCTCAGGGAAGTAGAACATCCAACTGGAGCAGAGGGAAACAATCCGATAGTTGGGACTCTCCTTCCAGATGATGTCGTGGTATTCTCTTGCACTGAGGATACTTCTCCTAGGTCAGGAACTCCAGTTATTAGGAAGAGAGAGGTAATAGTTAGATTCAATCATTAGAAACACAGATAGCTGGGTTTGCAATGATCGGGAGAACCGCATGGTGACTAGCCTGCCTGGTGCGAAGGTTGCAGATCTCTCGAGACATCTAGATAGACGCATGTGTAGTGCTGTGGAGGTCGTGGTACACGAAGGTACTAATGACATAAGGAAGGAAAGGAGAGAGGTCCTGGAGGCCAAATTTAGGCTGCTAGGTAAGAGATTGAAGTCCAGGACCTCCATGGTAGCATTCTCTGAAATGCTTCCGGTTCCACGCACAGGGCCAGTTAGACAGGCAGAACTGCAGGGTCTCAATGCATGGATGAGATGATGGTGTAGGGAGGAGGGGTTTAGATTTATTAGGAACTGGGGAAACTTTTGCGAAAGGGGGAGCCTATACAGGAAGGATGGGCTCCACCTAAACCAAAATGGAACCAGATTGCTGGCACTTAAAATGAAAAAGGTCATAGAGCAGTTTTTAAACTAAGGGCTGAGGGAAAGCCAACAGGTGGGGAGGAGCACGTGGTTTGGACAGAGACATCCCTTAGGGAAGGATCTATTAATTTAGATTCTCTATGTCCTAGTAAGGAGGAGATGATGGAAGATGATAAAATACAGGTAGGAACTGATGAGAAACAGTCAAATGAAAAAAAGTCCCATTCAATTACATCATGTAATGGCAGACTGCTAAACAGGGACAAGTTTTAAAATGCTTATATAACAGTGCTAAAAGTCTAAATAATAAGGTGGGTGAACCAGAGTGCCTCATATTAAATGAGGATATTGATATAATAGGCATTACAGACATTTGGTGGAATGAGCGTAATCAATGGCACACAGTAATACCAAGGTACAAAATATATCAGAAGGACAGAACAGGTCATGCTGGTGGGGGAGTGGCACTACATGTGAAAGAAAGCGTAGAATCAAATGAAGTAAAAACATTAAATGAACCAAACTGTACCATAGAATCTTTATGGATAGTAATTCCATGCTCGAATAAGAATATAGCAGTAGGGATATATTACCAACCACCTGACCAGGATTGTGATCGTGACTGTGAAATGCTCAGGGAGATTACAGGGGCTATTAAAATAAAAAACTCAATAATAATGGTGGATTTCAACTATCCCCACATTGACTGGATACATGTTCACCTCAGGACGGGATGCAGAGATAAAGTTTCTTGACACCTTAAAATGGCTGCTTCTTGGAGCCCACCAGAGAAGAGACAATTCCTGATTTAGTCCTAAGTAAAGCACAGGATCTGGTCCAAGAGGTGAATATAGCTGGACCGCGTGGTAATAGTGACCTTAATATAATTAAATTTAACATCCCTGTGGCAGGGAAAACATCACAGCAGCCCAACACTGTCGCATGTACTTTCAGAAAGGGGAACTACACAAAAATGAGGAGGTTAGTTAAACAGAAATGAAAAGGTAAAGCACCAAAAGTGAAACCCTGCAAGCTGCATGGAAACTTTTTAAAGACACCATAATAGAGGCTCTACTTAAATGTACACCCCAAATTAAAAAAAAACGCAGTAAGAGAACCAAAAAAGTGCCACTGTGGCTAAACAACAAAGTAAAAGAAGCAGTGAGAGGCAAAAAGGCATACTTTAAAAAGTGGAAGTTGAATCCTAATGAGGAAAGGAGCATAAACTCTGGCAAATGAAATGTAAAAATATAATTAGGAAGGCCAAAAAAGAATCTGAAGAACAGTTAGTCAAAGACTCAAAAAGTAATAGCAATTTTTTTTTTAAGTACATCAGAAGCAGGAAGCCTGCTAAAAAACCAGTGGGGCCACTGGATGATCGAGGTGCTAAAGGAACACTCAAGGACGATAAGGCCATTGCAGAGAAACTAAATGAATTCTTTGCATCAGTCTTCATGGCTGAGGATGTGAGGGAGATTCCCAAACCTGAGCCATTCTTCTTAGGTGACAAATCTGAGGAACTGAAGCAGATTGAGTTGTCATTAGAGGATGTTTTGGAACAAATTGATAAACTAAACAGTACTAAGTCACCAGACCAGATGGTATTCACCCAAGAGTTCTGAAGGAACTCAAATGTGAAATTGCAGAACTACTAACTATAGTCTGTAACCTACCATTTACATCAGCTTCTTTACCAGATGACTGGAGGATAGCTAATGCGACAGCAATTTTTAAAAAGGTCTCCAGAGGTGATCCCGGCACTTACAGGCCGGTAATCCTGACTTCAGTACCGGGCCAACTGGTTGAAACTATAGTGAAGAATAAAATTGTCAGACACGTAGGTCCTCTCATGGCTTAGTAACTTGTTAAAAGATAGGAAACAAAGGGTAGGAATAAATGGTCAGTTTTTAGAATGGAGAGAGGTAAATAGTGGTGTCCCCCAGGGGCCTGTACTGGGCTCAGTCCTATTCAATATATTAATAAATGATCTGGAAAAAGGGGTAAACGGTGAGGTGGCAAAATTTGCAGAGGATACAAAATTGCCCAAGATAGTTAAGTCCCAGGCAGACTGCGAAGAGCTACAAAAGGATCTCTCAAAATTGGGTGACTGGGCAACAAAATGGCAGATGAAATTCAATGTTGATAAATACAAAGTAATGCACACTGGAAAACATAATCCCAGCTATACATATAAAATGATGGGGTCTAAACTGGCTGTTAGTACTCAAGAAAGAAATCTTGGAGTCATTGTGGATAGTTCTCTGAAAACATCCACTCAATGTGCAGCGGCAGTCAAAAAAAGCTAACAATGCTAGGAATCATTAAGAAAGGGATAGATAAAAAGACAGAAAATATCATATTGCCTCTATATAAATCCATGGCACGCCCACATCTTGAATATAATGTGCAGATGTGGTCGCCCCATCTCAAAAGAGATATATTGGAATTGAAAAAGGTTCAGAAAAGGGCAACAAAAATGATTCGGGGTATGGAACGGCTGCCATATGAGGAGAGATTAATAAGACAGACTTTTCAGCTTGGAAAAGAGACAACTAAGTGGGGATATGATAGAGGTCTATAAAATCATGACTGGTGTGGAGAAAGGAAATAAGGAAGTGCTATTTACTCCTCATAACACAAGAACTAGGGGTCACCAAATGAAATTAATAGGCAGCAGGTTTAAAACAAACAAAATGAAGTATTTTTTTCACACAATGCACAGTCAACCTGTGGAACGCCTTGCCAGAGGATGTTGGGAAGACGAAGACTATAACAGGGTTCAAAAAAGAGCTAGATAAATTCATAGAGGATAGGTCTATCAATGGCTATTAGCCAGGATGGGCAGGGATGGTGTCCCTAGCCTCTGTTTGCCAGAGACTGGGAATGGACAACAGGGGATGGATCACTTAATAGAATCATAGAATGTCAGGGTTGGAAGGGACCTCAAGAGGTCATCACTTGATGATTACCTGTTCTGTTCGTTCCCTCTGGGGCACCTGGCATTGGCCACTGTTGGAAGACAGGATACTGGGCTAGATGGACCTTTGGTCTGAGCCAGTTTGGCCATTCTTATGGTACTCTGGTTTTTACACATTTCTAATTCTGGGGTCAGGGGAAGGGGAGAGAAATACAGATTAAATGATAAGCCTCATCCACTACCAATTGAAGGCATCTGACTAAATACATATTCATGTCTCTTCAAAATAACTTGCTAAGCTACTATAGTTATAGTATAGAAAGGAGTAACTGTGGAAGCCTTACAGTTTCAGCAGGTGTACTTTACCAATTCAGTTTCAAGAGAGAATTCACAGCCTCTCTCTCTGCTGCCAGTTACCAGGGATTTCTTACACTGAAGGCAAAACCAGAAGTATGAACGGCATTTTCACAGAGATCAGCTCTGCATTGCAGAAGCAGCCAGTACACAGAACTGGACATAAGGCATCTGCCTCCACATGAAGTATGGGCCAGATTTTCTCGAGAGCTGAGATTCTATTTAGGCACTAAAATAAGTGGCCAGATTTTTATCAGAACTGAACACACAGGGTTCTGGGCTCTTTTGAAAATATGCCCATTAATTGTCCTAATGGGAACAGCTGGTTGCTGAGTACTTTGGAAAAATCAGGCACTTGTTTAGATACCTAAATGGGCTTTTCTGAAAATCTGGCTCAGCTTCTGACCTGATCACAAAATAGCCACAGGCTCCTAGGTGGAGCACCAAGAAAACTAAACACATCAGTTACGCTATTTTCACCACAGAAAATTATATACCCTCGAGCCCCGAGAAGTGAGCCCTCCAGACCAGGGTTGAAGCATGTACTTGCAGTGCAGGGTGGAGAAAATCTCATCTGTGCAAGAGACAGAACTTTCTCTGGGGCCGGTGCAAGGCTGTGGAGTGAACTTCCCCAGAAACTGAGGACCATGACAAACCTCACCAACTTCCACTCCAAATGCAAGGCAGATTTCATTGACCTGCCTTCTCTAACGTAAACATGCAGAAATGTGCATATTTATTTAAAAACCCTACCAAAACACCTTCCCCTGCACATGCTTTTCCCCAGGGGAGAGGATGAGAGACCAAGCAGCATGTGACAGATGTGTAGTCACGTTTCTTTATGCATTACAGGAAGATACTCAGATACTATGATAATGAGTGCAATATTAGAATCTATATGTAATAGAATCCCACACTGCGGCTATCAGTGCTATGCCCAATCTATGGATAAATAAACCATTTTGGTCTCCAGGGTTGTTAGCCTGACAACTTTCATGAGCACTAAATTGACCATTTTTTTAAAGACCTACTGAAATGTCCTTTGTTTAGTGCATTAGAAACCAAAAGGACATTTTTAGAACAGTGTAAAAAGGAGGCAGGAGGAGAATGAATAAATGCTCAAGTTTTCCCCAGTTGATGGTAGCTAAACACACCTTAAAATGTTGAAGATAATTTAGAGGGGCCTGGATTCTTACTGAAAGCCGGCAAGCTAGAATTACAGAAACCCTGTCTATAACTTTATTTCTCCTGTCCGTTTAACTCCACCACCTCTTTGACCATTCTCTTCACCACTTCCCCATATAAACCTCACAGAACGATGAGAGTCAAAGGAAGGAACCAAAATGATTTCAGCCACTTTGCCAAGCGTATACAGTGGGAGAAGAAACTAAAAGTGAGGGAAAGTCATTGGGACAGATCCTCAGATGGTGTAAATTGTTGTAGCTCCATGGAGTTAATGCCAGCTGAAGATCGCTCCATGAAGAAGTAACATCACGTCTGATACACTGGTCTTTAAGCTGAATGCCTTTGGGCTCAGCAGCTTCTATTCAGGTGTCCTAAGGATCTTTGGCTCAAAGACACACTGAACATTTATACCCATGCTCTGAAACGGAACAGTTTCTCTTAGGAAGCTATTCAGAGAGGTAGGATATTATAGTTAAGAAAAATATAGTATGGCTCATGCAACTGGCTCAAATGGATGGAAAATTCATGCTGTCAGCAAACCCCTTCCCGCCCAAACTTGGTTAAATCCACTCAGCTATATGGCCACCAATTGGGAGACAACATGCCCTTGGGACATATCCATGGTCATGAATACTTTTCAAATGCAACCTTCTCCCTGGTTATGACATACCAGGGTACAATCCAGACCAATGAGTCGTTGTGTCACCCCTGCCCTGTAACTTGCAGTGCCCCGCTGCTCACAACAGCCTCCAGCATGTAAGTTACTCCCACTTATGTTTGTGTGTGTGCTGCAGCCAGCCAGCCTTACAAATCACCCCAACACACTCCCAGATTTTCCCCCAGAAACGTATGTCCTATACTGCCCTGCCCAGCCCTCTCCCGGACAATACAAATATATTAAGTCAATTATTCCCTTAAAGGAATAATATGCACACAACTTGTTACCCCAACTGGAGTTACTCAGACACTTCAACTTGAGCACACTGGATTAGATAAAACAATAAAACAAGGTTTATTAACTACAAAGAAGGAGATTTTAAGTGAGTACAAGCAATGAGGCATAACAGTCAGAAATGGTTACAAAAATAAAGATAAAACACTTACAGATGCCTAACTTGACAAACTACATTAGATTCAAAGCAAAGTTTTCTTACCCCATGTTTTCAGCAGTCTTACTGACCAAACGTTTTAGGTCAGGACCTCTCCCCAAGAGTCCACGCCTGCTTCCTATATCTCTTCAGATGAAGTTAATTCAATAGGCAGGGAGATAGAGAGAGGTGCCTTGGGGTGTTGTCACTCCTTTTTATAGTTTCAGTTCTCCTCTTGAAAAAAAACCAAACATTTCCAGCTGAGACCCAGGAGCCAAAGTGTCTATGTGGAAGGATGTTCCCTGCTGTTATTTTTCAGCTGTTTGAACTTCCTTTGTCTTCCCTTTCTGCTATTAACTACTTAAATGCAAATTAAGCAGAGCGCACACTCCTTTGTTTCAGAGAGACCTGTTTGCCAGCTTCTGTTTGGGCAGGGCTTAGAACAAGTGTTAATAACACCATGCACGGGGCTCTTATAACATCACATTTATAATGTTGCCATACATTTTACCAGGACAATACTGACCAGAAAATCATGAGTTTTCAAAGGATATTTTACAAGGCATACTACAAAGATTATTACAATAGTGGAGGGTATGAATACAGGGGTTACAATAGTGGAGGGTATGAATACAGGGGTATATTGTGTCACCCTGGTACCAGCACGTTAGTATCCGGGGTGTGGAGGGACAAAGGCAGATATGTCGTAATCCCTACAGGCAATGGAAGGGTGAAACGCAGCCAGAAGAATAGTTTACAGAGGACCATGGGGATATAACTAAAAAAAGTACAAATTGGTAAAATACCAGGAGCTTTTTCCTGACTTTGGGCCCATCAGGACTTCTCACATGCTTAATGATAAGCCGGTGCTTTACTAGATCAAGTCTATATCCCCTTACGGGATCTACTGCTTGATAGGAGATGGGAATCTCCATCCATTCTTCCACTGGGGAGGGGTGCAACTCCGTCTCTGTGAAAATAGCTGAGGTTTAGCCCCAAGATTGACACAGACCTTAGGAGATCCCCGGACCTCTCCCCCGTGTTTAGCAGAGGTGGGAAAGCTATACTCTTCCTCTTTCCCTGGCATCCCTTTACTTTAACCCCTGCATACACATTCTAAACATATGCAATACCACAGTCAAGTCAAAAGTGCAGCACGATATTTGTTCCTTTATTGTCTAATGGCAACTGCTATAAATAAGGGCTGTAGCTTATGTATAGAGAGTGCCATTAAATATAAGGGCTGCAGTGGACAAGAACTGCGGAATGGATTTGCAGCAGTTTATATTGAACACAAGCATATTCAACTTGTAGGCACAGAAGGGGTCTGTCATCTTCTAGGATCAGAGCAGCTTAAGCGTGAAGACACACATGTACCAAACATCAGTTGACCCCATTTCTCTTTCCCTGTGTAAGAGAAAGGATGGCCCAGAAAGATATTTCTTGAAGACAGGATCAAAGAAATTATACACATACATACACAAAGAAAGAAAGGAAGCTCAAATGCAAACATTAGCTATCTAACCAGATGGCAAAGCCACAGGCAACTGCATTTCAAAGAAATAAAGGTCAGTAAAACTAAAACGGAGCCCTTGAGAATGATGCAGCCCTGACAGCTTGTCAGAGGTAACCACAGGAGAAGAAAAGGTGTTGGATGCAAGTAACATAAATAGTGTCATAATACCCACTAGTTTTGGGGTCAGATCAGTAGCTGGTGTAAAGGCCCTGTACTTAAGTGTGTGCCTAACTTTAAGCACATTGAAGTCAATGGGGTTACTCCTATGAGTAAAGTTAAGCTCACTGGTAAATATCTTGCTAGATCAGTGTAACAGCTGGTGTGAAATGCTGCTAGGGATCTATGGTACCATGCAGGGGAAGGAGATGGCTGAAGGCACACCTGCTTACTCCTCTGCATGGGCTACCGATACCCTGGGTAGCAGCAAGTGAAGGACAGCAGCCCCTGCAGTGCCACTCCATCATTGCCCGCACAGACCGAACAGTGATTTAGCTTCCCACCCCAATATTCCAGCCAGCATAACTGTACTGGGGAACATACGCTGCACCAGGTATAGACAGTTCAGGATCTGGGAAACTGGGAGGAGCAGCAATCAAGAATCAGGGCCCTGTTGTTCTAGGTGCAGAACTCACATATAAAGAACATATATTTTCCCCGCAAAGATCTTACAGTTGTACGTAATTTAAGATTAGCCACAGTTTCATCCCTGTGCATGTGCTGCTAACCAAGTTACCATTTTATTGGAAATGTGGCATTTTGCTAATACAAAAATGGCTGAAACAAAGCTGGATAATTGTCCACAAAAAGAGTGCATGATTTTGCATTGCCCATCTCCCCTTTTTATGTTGAAATCCTCATCTCTACCTAACCGGAATCACACTGCATTTCTTTAGTATCTACATAGTTCAGATCATTAATATAAAAACATCAGACTAATGGTTGGTGCTAAAATAACCTTATAGAAATAACTTCAATTAAAGGAGAGACAGATGCTGGGTGGCCTAATGAATTATAAAACTACCCCGACACCTGTGCAACACTAATTTGTCACACTGATAGATCAGATTTTTGTTAACATATGGCTGCAAAATGATTGCAAGGTTTGAAGCTTGTGTATTTGCTCGGGGTGCAATCTACAGTAATATAAATATACTGAGAGAATAGGTGCAATCATTTTAACCCTAGCATGACAGCTGGGGGAAAATACTATGAAATGTTCTTTTGGAGAGCATTACAATTTAAAAGTGAATTAATAATGAGTAGCCATGTCACCATTTCATTACCAGTGGAACTACCTGTTATCTTTAGCCTGCATCTGGCCCAATAGCACTGTTAACATTAAAATCTGTAATGAACTGCACATGGACTAGCTGGACAGCTGTGTTTAGAAATTAAATTACAGGAGGAGAATTGAGCAATTGGTGGGATTATGAGTCTCAAAGAGGAGGCAGGAATTATCTGGGAGGTAAGTGGGTTGATTACTATGCATAATTTGTATTTGTGCTTGTACATAGTTACAAGAACAAATATTAGCCATTACTGGGGGAGACTTTCAAAGGCAAACAAGGGGAAATTAGGTGCTCAACAACCATTAAAGTCAATGGAAGCTGGGTGCCTAATTACCTTTTGTGCCTTTGGAAACTCCCCGTTACCTTCCTAGTTATCTACTATGCTATTGAGTGTTAATGCTCTTGAAAGGAAAAGTGAGGCGGGGTAGAGGCACCTTTCCTGGTGGTGTTCATTAAAGGATTAGATTTACCCTAGTGGGGTCTCGTGCAGAATTGTACAGGCTCAGACTAGGGCAATGATTCTCATATACATCAAGGCCCCTTTATACTACTCTGGCAATCCTTTCATTCCCGTTAAGTAATGTTGGAAGGGATATTACACCCTGTGTTTCAGGGCTCAAGCCAGTCTCTAGTTATTAGAGACCAGGAGGAGACCAATGTGCAGGGGACAGATTATCCCACAGCCGCCTCCTATGGTGTTCTTACACCTTCCTCTGAACTGAAACATCTGGTGCTGGCCGCTGTCACTGACAAGATACTGGACTATCCATACTGTCATGGACAAGATACTGAAGTGAAAGGTATGCAGTGTGAAAACCAGCAGTTACCTCAGGATGGGATGTGCAATGAAAGGTGTTGCATAACATTGATCATTTGTACAGTTCGGTAAATAACCTGCACATGTTTGAGACTGCCATGCCAGAAAAAGCACAAGTGGGCAACAATGGCATGGGTAAATTCTCAGAAAGCCTGTTCCATTCTAACAGGAAGGAGACATTCCCAGTCCCCCATCTGAGGCAGCCGGTAGAATCCATATCAACAGCTCTACAGGGAACCAATGCTTATACTATCTAGCTGAGGTTCTTATATGATGCCTGTTACCACAGTGTCTGGTTATCTCAGAGTCTTCAACGTATTTATCATCATCACACCTCTGTGAGGTATTATTACCCCATTTTACAGAAATGAAACTGAGACACAAAATGACTTGCCCCCAGGTGACACAAAGAGAGTGTGGCAGAGCTGGGACTTGAATCCCAGTCTCCTACATCCCAGCATAGGGACCTAACTACAGGGCCATCCTTCCTCTGGTTGTGTAGTGCAAGGAGGTTGGCACATTCAATAGAGAGCGGCTGGTTCTTTCACTGATTGTGCATACATTGTGATCAGTTAAGCAATGTATAGAATATCTTGATCAAAAGAAACCATTGGACGGGAATAACCTAATTTTATAACCAAACGAGAACCCGAGGGAATCTCTTCTCTTCTCTGAGCAATGAGGGCCAGATTTTCAGATGGCCTCAATGGGGTCTGCCAGATGCTGAGTTCTTCTAAAATGCTGCCCTGCAGATTCGGCCAAAAGAGGGAGTTCTCCCTTTCTCCTGGCCTGAAAGGAGCAGTGAGGAGACACTGGTCTTGATTCAACTGCACTGTTGCAGGGATGATGGAGGAGGAGGAACAGTCAGGAAAGAAGTAGATGGAAACAAACGAATGAAAAGTAGGTAAGATAAAGAGAAGGCAAACTGGTTGCTTAGTTATGAGTGATAGCAGATGTTGAGTGTTTTCTTATAGATGATATTCTATTGAGATTTTAATGTTATCTTTGCAATGTGCTTCCATTATTAAGGCGCCATTCCTCCAAACATGTATAGACATACTTAATATTACAAACACACACACTTGTTGTCAGTGCAATAGCACTCTTGCTATTTATTTCCTTCATTTTTTTCAAGATATGACTTGTAACAGTGGAGACCTAATTTTCTGTGTCATGAAGCATTAAAGAGCCCGGCCTCTAGATGTTTCAAACACACAGGCATGGAAGGACTTTCTTTTTTCTGGGTCCATAAATTATAAAACATATAGGTTTACCCAGGGGTGAGAAAATCATAAAATATTCAGCAACATCTGTGTCATGTTATATGACATGCCACTTCTATGAAAATATGTAACACATGCAGTGACACTGCCTTGTTTCACTGGAGCCATTAGCCCAGATTCAGAAACACAATGGAGAAGGACAAGGCTTGTACATTCCATGACTCTTTAGCACCTGCTCCCTGAATTATCATTCCTTAGGATAGTCGTAGCCATTGATAGGTTACCTGGGTTACTTAATGTGTCCTGTCTCTGAAACAGCTTTACAAGTCGGTTTGCATAGCTGGCATGAATTTCTCATGAGAATAATGAAATACTTTAGAGTAGCCAGAAAAGGTTGCTTCCAGACAATAAAACCACTCAGATGATTTTAAAATGAGGACATAGAATTTTAAAAAGTTTTCAAATACTGAAAACTTTCCTGCTGTAACTTGCTGCCTCCAATCAGCACGTACTCCTGCTCCACCAATTCAACACCAGCTGGAGGGAGAAGGTGGGGGGGGGGACCAGTGATTAGGACACTAGCCTGTGATTCAGGAGACTCCTGAGTTCAATTCTTTCCTCTGCCACAAGCTTCCCGTGTGACCTTGGGCAAGTCACTTAGTCTCTATGAGCCTCACTTCCTCATCCATAAAATGAGGTAATAGACCTGCACTCCCTGTTCTGAGGATAAGAGCATTAAACATTGTGAAGTGCCCAGACACTATGAGAATGGGGGCCACGTAAGAACCTGAGATAGATGGATAGTTGAAGTGTTGCCTCCTGAGTCCAGTCAGTCACTGGAAATAACAGTTGCTGCAGGATATGGGGGCTAAAACAAACAAATAATAATAATTAAAAGCTGGCACACATTTAGGATTCAATTCTGAATGTTCACAGGTGAGTAATATTATGCATGATAAACATGTCTCACATGAGTAATGTTAGTCACCTTCATATGTCTTTGCAGGATCAGGCTTTAATGAATATGGTCCAGCTGTTGTGTGAAAATGGAAGCAATTTTAAGCAAGAATAGGCTTATATTAATCAATTCAAATTAAACTGTGACTATTTCATGCACCTGCCATTAGGAAAACTTTTACACATTATCCAAGAGAAAACTATAATAGTCACTCTCTAAAAGGCTAATCAGTTGCCCACTATCCAAGCACAATTTGGTGAGTCAGTGTGAATTAAGATGCAGGAGTCTTACATTTTGAATTTGGGGTATTATTTTTCTGTAGTATAAAGAGAAGTATATTTCATTGAAGCTAAAGTAGCTTCTTTAGGTTTTGGGGGAGCCAAAAGATTTGTTGTTGTAACAGGGAGTCCTTCCTTAAACTGTTGAAGATCCAGAACTGGCTTCTTATCACAAATGAATTTGTGTCCTTCACAAGTGGAACCAAAATGACTAAAGTTGAAATGGAAATTTTCACTGGAACATTGACCAATTTTTTTTTTTAAAAAGCCATTGTTGTCAAAATTGAAACATTTAAAAAGCATGTTGATTTTGACGACGTTTGGCTTACAAAAATCAAACTGAAGCATTTTGATAATGTCAAAATGTCCCATGTTGGCATGTTTGGAACATTGCAATTTCTCATTTGAAACCATTTTTTTGAGCAATCTTCACGGAGTTTTTTATATAAAAACAATGTAACCAGTTTTAAAAAGTCAAACTGGAACTGTTTACATTTTATTAAAACAAAACAAAATGAAGGTTAACATCACATCCAATACAGAAATTGTTCAGCATGACAGGAATTGGGAAGGGTATGTTCATTTTCTGAAGAAACAATATCATTAGCAGAACAGAACCAGACAATTGCAGATAATATCATTAGACATAATCACATCAGTGTAAACAACATGAGGAGTGTAGGATGTAGGAACCAGGGTTTCAGTAACTGTATTCTTTATAGGTTAAATTTTGAACACATTCATTTTTATTTTATCCCATATTCAGGAGGTAAATGTTAGCCTGAGGGAGATTTGAGTGTGTGAGGACATCAGAATTTAGCTCTATGTTAATTGTCATAGTAGTAACCTTTGGATTGTCCTATCCATACATGGGTTTGGATTCACTGTTTCTGTGCTTGGAACTTTAAATCCCGTTTGTGCCCCTCTTATTCTGGGACTGCCTGGGACATGTCTGGCCTCTGGGTAAATTATTACAGCCTTGGAGCTGTTCTATTCTATGCTCTGCTCCTGTGCCCACAGGGAGGCTAAGAATGATGCTAGTGCAGTGCACTTTGGCCATATCTCCTACACCAGGGACTGAGGGCAAGGCCTATATACAACCCTAATGCTAGCTATAACATCAGCTGGGGATTATGCCTACAAATTTGGTATTCTCCAAGTAACTTTTTCCACCCCTGCCGGAGTTGCATAAAAGGGCCGTAGCAGAACGGAAAACCATGCCCCTGATGGGGAACTTCCTGCAAACCATGAAATTATATCATTTCACTTGCCATTCTGCAATGTTATATTTGTACAATGGAAAAAAAAGTAAGTGTTTCAAAAGTGTAAGAAAATTCAGATAGGAAAGGATGCACATGCATATTTTCATGAGATGACTTCTTGCTTCTCAAGAAGAAAGATGTTGAATTTTAGTCTCAATCCATTTTAAAAGGCAACAAAAGCTCAGCTACTGGTAGAAGCCTTATTAAAAAACACAACAGTAATTAGCCCCCAAACTGTAGTACCTATAACTGCAGTGTTTTGGGTCAGAGCTATAGAATAGAGCATTTTAAATAAAGGGAGGTCTTTCACTATTCCCAGCCAGTATACATGCAAAAGCTGTGTTATCTAATATAACTTCTTACTAATGTATTTTAGAGTAGGTTTGTTTGATGCAAGTGACTGCAAGGGAACAGAAAAAACAAACTTTTGAATGGTCCCTTAGTGGCAGCCTAATTTTTGAGAAACTCTCAACAGCAGCTATTCAAACAAAACAAGCTTGTTTTTCTCAATCCACAGGGATCACCCTCTCCACCAAAGCAGAATGCTCAAATAACTGGCACAGCTGAGAGAGATTCTCAGGGTGAAGCAAAACAAATTAAGTTGTCAGCAAGTGATGGGCTTCTGTCTGAAAACTTCCCTGAGTTAAGTGTTTGCTGCATCTCATCTACAGCTCAGTCCTACTGATGTGAGACTCCCAGACCAGGGGGCTGTCTCAAACTAGAGCATTTTATTAACTTTTTTTCCAGAATACACGCACACAAAAACACACACAGTACATCCACACTTTGAGCTGGCAGAGACATACCTGCCTTAGCTCTGATCAAGCTTGCACACTGAAAATAGACACTGAGTATGACAGCATGAGTGGCTAGCTGCCCCAAGCATGTCTCTCTCCAAGATGCTAGGTACACACTCACTGTGGCTAGCCCCTCCGGCCGCTTGGGCCACGCGGCTGCCCTCTATTTTTCAGTCCGAATGCAACTGTGTCTCCTCAAGCAGGAATTTACAGCACCAGCTCGAAGTATAGACATCATCACCAGCTACACAAGCCCCGTAGCTGCAGTGCTTTTCCCAGGAGCATCAGACTCTGAGGTGAAGAACATACACGGCTCTCCAGAGCGGGGTCTTTCTGACCTTTTCAGCAGGGTTCTAAACCTTAAACCAGTGGCTAGGGGGCTACCCTGTGCCATAATAGATGTGGGTTTGATTCCTGCTCTTGTGTGGGAGGTAAGCACCAAACTACCTTTGAGAGTCTGAGCCTTAGCGTGTCTGTCCCTTAGTACCAATAGCACTTCCCCCACTTCTCATGGATGTTGAGAAGATAACTCCATTAAAAAGTATGAGGCACTCCTCAGAGCCCCATCACCGCACAACAGACAGAGACGGTGTGCTAGAAAAACAGCTGTGGTTTTCCGTCCAGTTCTGAGTAAAACTGACTCTCTGCACACACACGAAGCTGAGCATGCACTGACCGACACGTTATAACTTTTGAATGATGCACGGAGAGCCCCCTAAGGATGCTGACCATGTCAGATCGGACACACAAGTGGTCTTGATCCTGCTGTCAATGAAGTTAGCGAGAAAAAAATCTCTTGAGCTTACAGTACATTTATTCATTCTTTTTCATCAACAAGTTTTATGAATATTTGTGGTTTGATCCCTCTATTGACTTCAGACAGAGCAGGATCAGTTCCTTCATTATGTTTTATTTATTAGCTTCCCTAATAGTCCAATTAGAGACACAACATCATCCAGCGCATAACTGGGCAGGGACTCAGGAGGCCTGGGTTCTGTTCCTGGCTCCGCTAACTGGATGACCATGGGCAAGTCAACTCATAGCATGTATTTCCTCTTTGATCCTTATTTTGGTCTTATCTAGTTAGACTATAATAACTTGCAGGTAGGGACTGTATTGTGTCTCTAGCACAACTGGGCCATGGTATCAGTTGGGGCTCCGGGCACTACTGAAATATTAAATAATAATTTCTGTTGAAATAACAACAGGCTAGAAGGGCAATAACACAGATTCCATAGCCCATTAGTATCGCATTCACGGTATTTGAACTGCTTGGATAGTTTGGGAGCAACTAACTGTAGTGATTAGCTGAACATCTGTGATTTGCAGTGTCTTGTGGAAAGCTGTCAGGCTGAGGATTTTAATTTTGTTTTGATCTGGAAACAAAACTCAGCTTCGAGGCAAAGGTCATGTCAATGAGAAGTGGACTTAAATACTTGAAAGCCTCAAGATTGCTCATGTTTTACAGCAAGTCAATTAAGCTTAAGACCAGTTCATGAACATACTCTTCAGCAGACAGTTCCCATATACTTTCCTCCCAGTATTATGCTAGATGATCACACCTTGCAGTCAAACAAAGAAACAGTCTGTCTGCATTATTATATTTAGCCTGGGAAGGACTAGATTTTTTGGTAAATGTCAATTTCACTGTACACACAAACAGATGGAAAAAATATTTCCATAGATAACTGAAATTTACAGGTAATCAAAGTAAGAACAATGCTGCTTAAGAACTTATTAGAGTTTGACGTAAGGATATTTACTCTGTATATCTTGACACGTGATGTTAGCAAATTGTGCTTTAATGGCTATAAACTTTAACTTTTGAGCCCCCTGCAATTGTCTGACCTCCCATAATTTAATGCAACTATGAAAATTTCAATTGATAAAAAATTTAAATGCTTAAAATAAACATTGATATTATCTGTTAAAATCCTTAAAAAAAATAAAAATTGAATTCTGCCAAATCTAATTATATTTGATATCCGCAGGAGAGATGGCACAAGCTACAAGATCCGCAATCATTAGGAATGGAGTTACTGAGTTCGATAAAATAACTTGAACCTTCTTCTAAAACTCAGAATAAAGCCAACCCACACTGTGGGTGAAGTTAAAATAATAACACTCTCTCATTATTTTTGGGCACCTTCCCACAGCCTGATTCTGACTGGCAGAGGGAGTGATCAAACATTCTTTGTTCTCATGCTATTCCAAGCTTACCCAGAAACAGGAAGCTTTAGAAATCTTGTAAGTAAAACCATTCTCATAGGATTTCAAGAGTTTTTGTTTGTTTGTTTTTTAAATAGATTCAGACCATGTGGATAGTTCAGATAAGGGGACAGGTTCACACCATGCAGTCTCTTCTAAATCAGGGCTGGGATTTGCAGATGGCCAAGGAGTGTTAGGTGCCCAGCTCCCATTGTGATAATATTGAGTTAGGCACGTAACTCCCTTGGGTCCTTTTCCAAATCCTAGCCTAGATTACTGTAATGCACTCTACCTATAAAGAGCATTTGCAACCTACAGCTAATGCAGTGGGTATCTGCCTGCCTCTTGGGTGCAGTTAGCCACAGGGAACATGTTTCACCAGCCCTCCAACTGTTCAAGGTATTGATTAAAACCTACTGTATAAAGCCCTAGATCAGGGGTTGGCAACCTCTGGCATGCGGCTCGCCAGGGTAAGCACCCTGGCAGGCCGGGCCAGTTTGTTTACCTGCCGCATCGGCAGGTTCGGCCGATCACAGCTCCCACTGGCCACGGTTCGCCGTCTCAGCCCAATGGGGGCGGCAGGAAGCCGCGGCCAGCACATCACTCTCCTGCGCTGCTTACCCTGGCGAGCCACGTGCCCGAGGTTGCCGACCCCTGCCCTAAATGGTTTGGGTCCTGGCTACCCAAATGACCACTTCTCCCCTATGCAATATCACAGCCATTGGACAGCTCAGACACTGGAGCAGCTCAAAGACTTAATATCTGGGGACATGGTGTAGCTAGTGGAATCCCATTTACTGTCACATAGACCATGTCTGTTGACCTCAAATGCCTAGCACAAGTGCCATTTCTCTTCTCTGAGTGGATCAGAGTTTCATTTTTTTGGAAGCGTTGTTTCCTTTTTGGTCTGAGACGTAGTAAAAATTGGACTTTTTATTGCCTAGTCAGATGCTGAGTAAGTAGATGCATCTTTCAGATTAACAAATAAAGCAGGCATATACACCACCAATAACGGGATTATGCCCATTTGTGGGAATGTCTGAGCTGGCTCAGAGACAGGCTGGTGGCCAGGCACTGCTGAGACCTATGAAAGTAGTTACTACGGCTATTTGCACTGGCAACCTGTGCTCCTGGCCTTCTTCAATGTGCAGCGCTCAGGCAAACCTCCCTCCCTTTAAAGAGGCAGGTTGTCAAGGAGGGATGTGCCGCCAGCATTTGGAGGGCTAGCTGTTCCCAAGGCTATGCACCTTGCAGGTTGGAAACAGGCTGGGGTCACATTTGCTATTCATTTTATTTGCGATATAGAGACAGCAGCGAAGGTGCCCCTACACAATACTGGATTTAGTAGCGGGACAGGATCATGTGGGCTGGCCATGTTAGCAACCAAATCGCAGCGCTTTAGTAACTGAAGCTCCACTCCTATGCACAGCTATCTGCACGGGGATGGTACTTCGGTGTTAGCAGCAGGCAGCACTGCTAGCAAGGAACATCTGTGACTATTGATACACAGCCAAACCAACGGCCATCCGGACAGAATGTCTCAAATGTTACTTGACCATTTTGGAGCCTTAAGAGGTTGAAAGAGCCAGTTTCTGCCATACTACAGACTGACTTGAGCTTCCAGCTCTAATTAAAAGGCACCGTCTCAGCCTAAATGCTTTGATAAGCCAGAGCCCTTTCAGCAGTAGCAAACTGCCGCAATTCTTTTTCCTCTCTCATTCTGGTTTGTAGGTGTCATGCCTGAACAATGCAAAAGGAGCAATGTTTTTCCAATTATCATTAAAACTGGAAGTGCTGCCTGTGCCACGCAGACAATTCTTTTAGACGTCTTACTCCCGAAGCAAGCCAGTCAAGATCTAACGGGCATTCCCCCAGTTTATCACTGAATCCACTCAGACAGGCAGAACATTCCTTCCTACTTCTGAAAACAAAAGCCAGCCAAAATCATTCCCAGTCTGATCCTTACAACCAAAGCCCAGGATCATTATAAGAGAGGGGCAACACACACCAATGTGCACAGGACCTAGCTTTTGGAAAGTAAGCCTCCGGCCCCCAGTTCAGCAAAGCATATAACTTTACAGCACATGATAATCCCATTAAGGTCAGTGAGGCTATTCACATGCTTACAGATAAATATGCGCATAAATGCTTTGCTGAATTGGGTCCTAGGAATAGATCTGTACAGGACTCATCGCTACATGATCAGTAAAGTCTATTTGACTAGGAACGAGCATTTTATACATCTCAGAATTGTCCAGAGGAAAGCCACTAACATTCTAAATAGCTCCAATCGCAGTGAGACAGGCTCTTGTCCCTTTCACTGAACAGTGTGGACTCCCTCAGCCATCGGATTCCTCTCTGCTGCACTGTCAGTCTGTAACTAGCAACACAATGTTGATGCGCGATACTGAAAGGAAAGAGATGCATGCCACATGCTGCAGCCTGAGGCAAGGGGAAAGGGTGACCAACGTGTCTATAGGATAGATACCGCTGAGTCACAGGGAGAAGAATTACTCAAAATTGATCAGTCCAGTCCACCAGATGACAGGTGGCCATCTGTATGATTTTAACAGGCATACAATACGGATGTTGCCCGAGATGATTTGAATATGTTGCTTTATATTTTAGGCAGATCAGAATAGATTAGGAAGCCTGCTTGGCCAACCTCTAGTTCATGAAAACTCCTTCCTATGTATCAAATCCAGGTATCACCTACACTTTTATCCAATACTAATGATTATAGCACTATACCTAAGTGCCTCAATTAAATGCATTTGCTTTTGTCTCATATAGAGATGAGACAAGACAGTAACCATACATGCAAATTCCCTTAATGTTCAGGTGTTGGATTAATGGAACTTGGATCCAAACCATACCCTGGTTTAAGCTTTTGAAACAAACTTGAGTCGTAATGTTTTGCACAACCACCACCACTCCCCCACACACAAACTACACCTCATTTTGATCCTCTGTATTAAGTGTGAAAATATGTAAAAATGGACTTGTGGAGTTAAATCCTGTTTGAGCTGAAGGATGGTTCAGCAGTTAGGGTTTTAGTCCAGGCAACTTAAGTTCAACTCCCTACTCCACCATAGATTTCTTACAGGACCTTGGCCAAATCACTTAGTCTCTCAGCCTCAGCTCCCCATGTGTGAGTGAGATGGGGGAAATAGCACTTCCCTACCTCACAGGGGTGTTGTGAGGACATTGCAGATTGTGGAGAACTCAATACTAGAATAATGGAGCCATTAAGTACCATGGACAGCGACTCTGGTCTTTGTTTACCCCTTAAAGACTCCATCAGCAGTTACCAGACTGTAGTCTGGATGAGAATGTCACTAACTTCTGTAGACTGAACTTTTGAGGACTCCAAATATCACACATCTTTTAAATGCAGGCTGGCAGTCTAAAGCAGGCTTGCATTTTCTATATGGTCCTCCAGCACTGACTCCCTGGAGTGCTGCCTACTCACCAGAGGTGTTTTTCCAATTACTCTTTTCTTCTTGGAATGCAGTCTTTTCAGTGCTTTCTGACTGCAAAAATCCTACTTCTCAGAAGGTTGTTGGATGAAACCTTTGGATAAATTGGGTTGAACTGCACTTTAGTCTGTATTAATGCGCCATTGATAAAATTCAATTAAGTGCACTAATGTTTTTTAAGCCTGTGTGAATATGTAAGCCTCTTATATTCTAGATGATTTAATAGCCACTCCACTGAATAATAATACTGCCTTCTTTCCCATCAGGTAGTGGATACCTATCCACTGACATAGGAGATTTTCTAACTGGACTAATGGCAATAAATTGAGACTGTCTGCCAATGCCACCTCAAGAGAGTTATCTTTTATAAGCAAAATATTTATCACTTGCTCCCCAGTCTGTTATGCAGCAACAACTCTCTTCACAAAGCTATCAAGAAACAAATCAGTGCAGAGAAGCTAAATAGGTCAAATGTCATTCACAGTCTCGAAAAACAGTTCTTCAAAACATCACAGGGGTTTTTACCAAGATATTAGCTTAATTACAATATGAATTGCTAGAGCTCAATAAAGTAATGAGTCTGTTAATGAGAGCTGGCCAAAAAAATGATTATTTTCCTGCAAAAAAATGTTGATTGGTCAGCAGAAATTCAAATATGGAAATGTTTTGGCTAAAACATTTCAATTTGGAAATGCTGCCAGGGTGCCTCCTAAGAGGTGGAGATCAGATGCCTCATAGTCCCAGTTACACTCTCGAGCTTTGGTTCCCTGTTTGGGCTAAGTCTCCCATGCTGCAACATGGTCTCCTCACTTGGAAAGGGGAAGCAGTGCATCATGGGAGTCCCTGTGTCATGGGAAATGTGGCATCCTGTGACCGCTTTTCCAAAGAGAAATACTTCCGTTTTTGGCTGAAAAAACAAACAAACCATATTTTTTGTGGACAAAAAGTCTATTGTTTTCCATGATGTTGAAAAATGTCATTGAATCAAATACCCAGTTTTCCATTGAAAAGATAGCAGATGGTAAATTTTTGGCCAGCCCTAGTTTCATCAGTGTTTCCACTGGAATCCTTGATTTTCTCAGAAACATCTATAATTTGACCATAAACATGTTCTCATTTAATTGCCATAAAATGGCCCAGGACGGGGTTTAATTTTAACATACATGCAAATGTTACAGATGCACAATGGAATTTCATATTTTACAGGTAATAAAAGACTGAGACCCTTTTACCATTTGCCCAGTTTTATAGATCAAAAATAGCTGCATTTTAGAATGAAAATCTGAAATTCATGAGTTCAGCCTTCAGTTACACGATAGGGATCCCGTTAGATCGCTCAAGATCAACACGCTCAAGCCTGCTTAGTAGTTACATGGGAGCACATCAAGGAAAACCCAGAAGGTTACAAGAAGAGGTGTTGGCGATTCAGTGAATGACGCTTCCCCTTCATGATTCAGTCCTGTATCAATACCTCAGTGTGATAGGTTAGGGGGCTCAGGGCTGTTTTTTCAGATGTGTAAACCAAATCCTCAGAAACTGTAGTCACTAACAGACCCAGGCTACTTTAGTAAAGAGAAGAACAATAGTCAAAAGTGGTCACAAATAGTTGACGTTTGCATAGTTGGTTAAATTTTGTATCAATGTTTTGGTGAGAAAAATGACAAAAGTTTTGTGAAAGTTTTAACAATAATTGAATCCCGTTTTTCAACTAGCTCTATTTGAATGAGTGTAAATATTCTATTCATTCCAACTATCTATATTTCCTCTTGCACTGTAGAAATAGCATTCTTCTAAACTTTCTGTTCCAAATTGTAGTGGAGCATTAATGGACAAGGTTGCCAGTTCTTTCAATGTTACTAGAGTATTTGGTATTGTTCTTAAAGCACCAGCTCCTGGAGTCATGTGAGAATCTCTGCTTTTATTATAGTAGGTTTCTAGCTCTCATGGTTGTAGAGAAAATCTTGTAAACATGATCTCTAAAGTCACAAAAATCAGAAGGCAAATAAAAAGAAACCAAAATTTATTAATTTTTTAAGTCTAGTGATTTTGGGGTCTTGACTCACAATTTTCGGCAGGCAATACTGAAACAACTGAACTAGGTGTGACTGGACTTCCAGTGGGTGAAGCGATTCATTATATATATAAACTGAAGCATGTGGACTTATCTGTAAAAAGTCAGGCCACTAGTCCATGCAAAAATCTATGTTCTGTTACTAATGTTGTATGCAACAAACAAACAGTATCTGAGTGGGCATCTAAATAACTATTTATATTTGCAGTTATACACAGATGTAGGCAAAGAATAGCACACACAAATGGACCTCCATTTTTTTAAACGTTCAATAAGTTTCAAAGCACTTTGGGATGAAACGTCCTCTATAAATATAAGCTATTATAAGAACACTACATCGTCTTATGTTTTACTTCTATGTATGAGTATTAATATTTATACAGTTTTCCCATACACAAATATATATGCAAGGCAGTTAAAGGGAAAAGAAGTGTCTTTGTCCCAAATAGGCAGGGGCCAACAGCACTGAATACTGGCAATATGGAAAAAATGAAATGCCACCAAGTCTCCATGCAAATGAACAAATAACTGAAAGAGAAGTGACCTGTTAGCAGCCAAAAACCTGTAGCACTGGTAGAGGCATTTTGTAACTGGCTAACTTATATAGTCTCCATTTCCATTGCATGAGTGTCTCAACACCCTTCTGAGTGTACCTGATAGTCCAGTCACTGCTGCCCCAACATCCTGCTGCATTGTGTCTAAGGCCTGGTCTACACTATGGGTTTAGGTCGACTTTAGCAGTGTTAAATCGAATTAAGCCTGGACACGTTCACACGACGAAGCCCTTTCTTTCGACTTAAAGGGCCCTTTAAACCGGTTTCTTTACACCACCTTTGACGAGGGGATTAGCGATAAAATCGGCCTTTGCGGGTCGGAATTGGGGTAGTGTGGATGGAATTCGACGTTATTGGCCTCTGGGAGCTATCCCACAGTGCTTCATTGTGACTGCTCTGGACAGCACTCTCAACTCAGATGCACTGACCAGGTAGACAGGAAAAGACCCGCGAACGTTTGAATTTCATTTCCTGTTTGCCCAGCGTGGAGAGCACAGGTAACCACGCAGAGCTCATCAGCACTGGTAACCGTGATGGAGTCCCAGGATCGCAAAAGAGCTCCAGCATGGACCGAATGGGAGGTACGGGATCTGCTCGCCATATGGGGAGATGAATCAGTGCTAGCTGAACTCCGTAACAGTAAAAGAAATGGCAAAGTATTAGAAAAGGTCTCCAAGGCCATGAAGGACCGAGGCCATAACAGGGACACACAGCAGTGCCACGTGAAAATTAAGGAGCTACAGCAAGCCTACCACAAAGCCAGAGAAGCAAATGGAAGGTCTGGGGCAGAGCCGCAAACTTGCCGCTTCTACGCGGAACTGCATGCCATTCTAGGGGGTGCAGCCACCACTACCCCAACCATGTGCTATGACTCCGTCAATGGAGAAACACACAGGGAAGAGGGTTCGGGGAACGAGGAAGATGAGGATGGAGGTAATGTTGGTAGCTCACAGCAGCAAGGAAGTGGAGAAACCGGTTTCCCCAACAGCCAGGATATGTTTGTCACCCTGGACCTGGAACCAGTAACCCCCGAACTCACCCAAGACCCTGAGGGCACACAGGAGACCTCTGGTGAGTGTACCTTTGTAAATATTACACATGGTTTAAAAGCAAGCGTGTTTAATGATTAATTTGCCCTGGCAATCGCGGCCAGTACAGCTACTGGAAAAGTCTGTTAACGTGTATGGGGATGGAGCGGAAATCCTCCAGGGACATCTCCAGAAAGCTCTCCTTCATGTACTCCCAAAGCCTTTGCAAAAGGTTTCTGGGGACGGCTGCCTTATCCCGTCCACCATGGTAGGACACTTTACCATGCCAGGCCAGTAGCACGTAGTCTGGACTCATTGCATAACAAAGCATGGCAGCGTATGGTCCTGGTGTTTGCTGGCATGAAGACAACATCCATTCCTTATCTCTCTTTGTTATCCTCAGGAAAGTGATATCATTCACGGTCACCTGGTTGAAATGGGGTGATTTTATTAAGGGGACATTCAGAGGTGCCCGTTCCTGCGCTTCTGAACAGAAATGTTCCCCGCTATTAACCACGCGGTGGGGGGAGGGGTAAAGTGATCATCCCAGAGAATCGTGTGTGTGTGTGGGGGGGTGGTTTACTTGGGTTTGTGCTGCATGTTAACCTGGAAACCGCAGCCCCTCCTTTTACATTGAAAACCCATTTTAAATGGCCAACCCAATTCATCCTTGATATGGGAAATGAGGGCGCTGCTGTTTGAAACCATTCCCACATGTTAAGAAGGTTAAAAAAGCCAAAAGACTGTGGCTTACCATGGCTGCCTGCAAGCCGAAATCTGTTGCCTGGCACTGCGTGAGTGATCTCTCATACCAAAACGGCAGGCCCTCACTATAAGAGGAAAAATGCGACCTTGTAACGAAAGAGTGTACCCATTGTTCTCTAAAATGTGTCTTTTTTAACCACCTCTCCCTTCTCCTCCACCAGCTGCAAATGTTTCTCCTTCGCAGAGACTAGTGAACATTAGAAAGAGAAAATGGAGGACGCGGGACGATATGTTCACGGAGCTCCAGATGTCCTCCCGCGCTGATAGAGCACACCAGAATGCGTGGAGGCAGTCCATGTCAGACATGAGAAAAGCACAATATGAACGAGAGGAGAGGTGGCGGGCTGAAGATGACAGGTGGCGTCAGCTTGCAGACAGAAGGCAAGAGTCAATGCTTCGTCTGCTGGAGCATCAAACTGATATGCTCCAGCGTATGGTTGAGCTGCTGGAAAGGCAGCAGGAGCAGAGACCGCCACTACAGCCCCTGTGTAACCAACAGCCCTCCTCCCCAAGTTCCATAGCCTCCTCACCCAGACGCCCAAGAACACGGTGGGGGGGCCTCCGGCCACCCAGTCACTCCACCCCAGATGATTGCCCAAGCATCAGAAGGCTGGCCTTCAATAAGAGTTAAAGTTTTAAAATGCAGTGTGTCCTTTTCCATCCCTCCTCCCCCACCCATCCCAGGCTACTTACTTGTGTGAGGAATTAATAAAGAATGCATGAATGTGAAATAACAATGACTTTATTGCCTCTGCAAGCGGTGCTCGAAGTGGGGAGGGGAGGGTGGGGTGGTTGGTTTACAGGGAAGTAGAGTGAACCAGATGGGGGGGGTTGGAGGGTTCATCAAGGAGAAACAAACAGAAGTTTCACACCGTAGCCTGGCCAGTCACAAAACTCGTTTTCAAAGCTTCTCTGATGCACACCGCGCCCTGCTGTACTCCTCTAACCGCCCTGGTGTCTGGCTGCGCGTAATCAGTGGCCAGGCGAGTTGCCTCAACCTCCCACCCCGCCATAAATGTCTCCCCCTTACTCTCACAGATATTGTGGAGCGCACAGCAAGCAGCAATAACAATGGGGATATTCTTTTCGCTGAGGTCTGAGCGAGTCAGTAAGCTGCACCAGCGCGCTTTTAAACGTCTAAATGCACATTCCACCACCATTCGGCACTTGCTCAGCCTGTAGTTGAACAGGTCCTGACTCCTGTCCAGGCTGCCTGCGTACGGCTTCATGAGCCATGGCATTAAGGGGTAGGCTGGGTCCCCAAGGATCATGATAGGCATTTCAACATCCCCAACGGTTACTTTCTGGTCCGGGAAGAAAGTCCCTTCCTCCAGCTTTCGAAACAGACCAGAGTGCCTGAAGACGCGAGCATCATGTACCTTTCCCGGCCATCCCACGTTGATGTTAGTGAACATCCCTTGTGATCCACCAGGGCTTGCAGCAGCATTGAAAAGTACCCCTTGCGGTTTATGTACTCGGTGGCTTGGTGCTCCAGTGCCAAGATAGGGATATGGGTTCCGTCTATGGCCCCACCACAGTTTGGGAATCCCATTTCAGCAAAACCATCCACTATTGCCTGCACATTGCCCAGAGTCACTACCCTTGATATCACCAGGTCTTTCATTGCCCTGGCAACTTGGATCACAGCAGCACCCACAGTAGATTTGCCCACTCCAAATTGATTCCCGACTGACCGGTAGCTGTCTGGCATTGCAAGCTTCCACAGGGCTATCACCACTCTCTTCTCAACTGTGAGGGCTGCTCTCATCCTGGTATTCTGGCGCTTCAGGGCAGGGGAAAGCAAGTCACAAAGTTCCATGAAAGTGCCCTTACGCATGCGAAAGTTTCGCAGCCACTGGGAATCGTCCCACACCTGCAGCACGATGCGGTCCCACCAGTCTGTGCTTGTTTCCCGGGCCCAGAATCGGCGTTCCACGGTATCAACCTGCCCCAGTGACACCATGATTTCCACATTGCTGGGGCCTGTGCCTTGTGAGAGGTCTATGTCCATGTCAATTTCCTCATCACTCTCTTCGCCGCGCTGCAATCGCCTCCTCGGCTGGTCCGGGTTTCGCCTTGGCATGTCCTGGCTCTGCATATACTCCAGGACAATGCGCGTGGTGTTCATAGTGCTCATAATTGCCGCGGTGATCTGAGCGGGCTCCATGATCCCAGTGCTAGCTATAGCGCCTGGTCTGAAAAAAGGCGCGAAACTAGTATCTGACAGACCAGGAGAAGGAGGGAGGGCAGGAAGGAGGGAGGGCCGAGTGACGACATGGCATACAAGTACAGGGAATTAAAATCAAGAAAGGTGGCTGTGCATCAGGGAGAAACACAAACAACTGTCACACAGAATGGTCCCCCCAAAGATTAAACTGAAAACCCTGGGTTTAGCAGGCCGTTGATTTCACGGAGGGAGGGGAAGCAAATGAATACAGAACAAATCTATTTTTTACATCTTAAGCTGGCAGCCGACGGTGCAGCATGACTGATAGCCTCTGCAGTACGACGACGATGGATACCAGTCGTAATATACCATCTTCTACCAAAAGGCAAGGGGCTGCTGCTGTGTAGCAATGCAGCCCCACGTCTGCCAGCCCCACGTCTGCCAGCACCCAGATCGCCCTCGCTCTTCTGGGTGCTTAGCACACAATACTGGGCAATTGGCAGAAAATAGCATACTACGACTGATAGCCATCATCATCGAGACAGTTGCATGTCTGCTCAGGTGCCCAGGATTGACAGCCACTGCAGTATGATGACGATGGATACCAATCGTAATATACCATCTTCTACCAAAAGGCAAGGGGCTGGTGCAATGCAGCCTTATGGCTGCCAGCCCCACGGCTATTAGTCATGCTACACCGTCTACCGCCAAAAGGCAGTTAGCTGCTGCTGCTGTGTAGCAATGCAGTCCCATGTCTGCCGGCACCCAGAGGACATATGGTGACGGTGAGCTGAGCTGAGCGGGCTCCATGCTTGCCGTGGTATGTTGTCTGCACAGGTAACCCAGGTAAAAAGGCGCGAATCTATTGTCTGCCGGTGCTCTGACGGAGGGGGAGGAGCCTGACGACATGTACCCAGAACCTCCCGCGACACTGTTTTGCTTCATCCGGGCATTGGGATCTCAATCCAGAATTCCAATGGGCGGCAGAGACTGCGGGAACTGTGGGATAGCTACCCATAGTGCAATGCTCTGGAAGTCGACGCTAGCCTCGGTACTGTGGACACGGTCCGCTGACTAGAGCACTTAGAGCATTTTATGTGGGACACACACAATCGTCTGTATACAACCGATTTCTATAAAACCGGCTTCTATAAATTCGACCTAATTTCGTAGTGTAGACATACCCTAAGAAAATACATAACATGCAATACCAACTTTGGCTGGTGTGTTATTCATCATAACCATAACCCTGCATTAGTATGAAATACCTTTATCTCCATTTTACAGATGAGCAATGGAAGCCTGGAGGGACTAAGTCATTTGTCCAAGATCATAAAGGAAGTCTACGGCAAGCAGAGAACCCAGGTCAAATAAATGCCAGGCTAGCCCCCTAACCACTAGACCAGCCTTCCTCTCATATTAGTCTGCCTCAAGACCTAAATCCATCCACGCTCTGTAGAACCCATCTGCTTCTATTGCCTGGTGTAAGGTGGCGGAGCAGGATGCCATGATTACGGTTATGCTGATCCCAACTGCAAAAGGAGATTCCTCCTACCTCCTCTCCTGCACTGTCCCTCCCCCTTAACAAGTCTCAGACAAAGGTCCTCTCCCAACAGGAAATTTAATAAATTTGTTAGTCTCTAAGGTGCCACAAGTACTCCTGTTCTTCTTTTTCCCAACAGGAAGACAACTTCTGCTCCCTGCCACTGCACCTCTTTCTTTTCTATTAGGGTTCCCCTCCCACCCTTTTGTCAGCTTCGCAGGGCAGGGACTGTCTCTCACTAGATAGATGTGCAGCATTTAGCATAATGAGACCCCAAGCTCAGTTAGGCTTCTATACCTGATCATAACAACCACCACCTTCAGGACTGGCTAGTCCTTGGGCAGGAAAGGGTTAGGTAAAGGGGTAGTCTGCGTCTCTTTAAAATGGGATTGTCCTGTCGCAGTGCTACTGCAACATGCTGATGCATCAGGTCAAGAAAACTTATATCATGCAGTTCCACTTTTGTATGGTGCATTATCCATAACAGCCATGACCCCTAGTTTGTGTATCCCATTGCATCAACATGATTTGACAACTGTTATTTGTTCCTCCAGGGAGCTCAACGCTTTAGTTCTACTTAAGCCATCTAAGCGAAGTTGTCTCCAGACTTGTTTTTTCCTGTAACCTGTGGCCTTATGCCAGGCGCATGGCATAAATCTCTCTTAAAATGCCTACACAGTTTGACTTTACAGTGGGGAAAAAATAGTAAATACATGAATTTTCTCATATCTTTGTCGTGCTGAATGCTGGGGCTGCTTCTGCAGAACTAAGCCGTCACTATCAAGCAAACAGAAAAAGATGGGCTGGTCTTTCCTGGTAATATGTGCCCATGGCATACCCGTGACTAGGAGAATGATGGAGACAAATGAGTGACAGTCACAAAACATGCAATTGAATAGTGACGTATGGAGATTTTTGCCAGGATTCAATTAAATATCCATAGCAACCATACAATATGTCATTTAGATAAAGTACAAGGCATACAGAGGAAAATGGATAGAGACAGTGTCTTTAAAAAAGACATTTCCCGGCTAAGCATTAAATCTATATTTACAAGCTTATAAACCATCTAGGCTGAACAGCTGGAAAAGCTTCTTAACAGCAAGATCTAACCAAATATGAAACAGTCTCCCCTGGGAAGCAGTAGATGCTCCCTACTTCAAGGGATGCACACTCAAGTTTTCCACTCTTGTGCCTTCAAACACATGAGTTCACTAGGCCCACAAGACTGCTGTTTGCATGCACAGTTCCTGGAATCCTGGGTACTAATACACTCCAACTGTGAGCTTGTGAATGCAGGCTTTCACATACATCCATAAAAATGTACCCTCCCTACAATTTCAGATATGTAAGCCCTACATTGTGTGGGTAAATAATGCCCTTATAAATGAGATTAGCCCATAAAGCTAGACTGGAGAAATCACTAGACCATATTCTGTAGAGAACAATCCTTAACTGGCCGAAGAAAACAGGGGCTGGACTAGATGACATAAGGAGGCAGGTTTCAGAGTAGCAGCCATGTTAGTCTGTATCCGCAAAAAGAACAGGAGTACTTGTGGCACTTAGAGACTAACAAATTTATTAGAGCATAAGCTTTCGTGGGCTACAGCCCACTTCTTCGGATGCATCCTTATGCTCTAATAAATTTGTTAGTCTCTAAGGTGCCACAAGTACTCCTGTTCTTTTTATAAGGAGGCAGTGTGATCTAGAGTACAGAGGAGACCTGGTTTCTGATTCCAGCTCATCACTGACATTTGGCAAGTTACCTCAATTATCTGTGCCTCTGTTTTCCCTGTCACCCTTTGTCTTTTCTACTTAAACTGTCAGTTCTTTGGGGGCAGGGACTAATCTCCTACTAAGAGTATGTACAGCACCTAGCACTCTGGAGCCCTGTCCTTACAAATTCATGTATTACTGTGTTACAATACAATTAATAAGCCTTCTCCAACTAACTTCTAGAATGTTATAATGCTATGATACTTTTTTCAGTTGATAATATATTGCCTGCATTCCAGTCTAATAGACACAGGTTAGTTATGAAGTGTTTAATATTGAAAACAAAGTTACACAAAATCAGTTCATTTTTGCTCCAGCAACAAGAATCAAAGGCAAAAGTCTAACACATTTTTAACAGAGATTTGTAGGAGGAGATTTGCTGTACCAGGATGATCAGGGAGTTCCACGCTGCCCTCACGCATGAAGTTCTTGTGAGAAGGGAAGTTAGAAGAGAGGCTCCTACAAGGGAGTGATATGGTCTGACAGGTGGGCAGGGACGGTGATTTTTATACCACCATGTTGGAATGACCCAAGAGAAGCACGATGGGATGCAGGAAGCCAGAGTGAAAGAACAAACAGTAGTTGAGATAGAGAAGCATAAAAAAGACCGTTGTGTTCCATGATACACAGTATGCATTACCACACAAACTATTAGTGTAAATATCAGAGATTCAAAGAGGAAATATTAAAAGGTTACTTGCCCTAGGGAGACATAAGGATATTTCCCAAACGTAAATAGACTACTGAACTGCAACCAAATGCTATGATGAAGATTTCTATTGAATCTTTTGGCAGTTTCATTCCTGTAATGGCCAGATGCCCAAGTGAAATATACTACACAGTCATATTTCTCCCAGCAGCCCTGTCATTTAATATTACAAAGTGACCAGTGGTCTCATAAAGATAGTCAAGAAGTGCTGATTCTTTAAAAAAGACAGTTGATTCTTCCAGCAGCCACTTTGTTATGGCTCTACATAAAATGTTAATGCCATGACACTTGAAGAAGGCTTAAATCATTATAATGAAAGAGCAACAGTTATTCAACCAGTTCATCTAAGTGTCTTCCATCGGAGAAGCTTTTATCAGTAGTTTTAATAAGATTAAATTATTGAAATAAAAATGTATAATTTTCCCCCAGACTTAATCATATCCTGTTACATCTATCTGTCTAGAAACTCATATAGTTCTCATCATGTTTTATCAGCACACTTCCCAGATATTAAAAAATAGAAATAACAATTACTTTCTCTCACACTTTCCTTTTCTTCCTGTAAGAGAAATACTTCAAAGGGATTCTGCTCCCACTGAAATCAGTCAGCACTATCAGTTCCCCAAACTATTCAGAACATCACTCATTAACAACTAGAGCAAGTCTAAAAGAAAGGACAAAATTGTGGAAAATTCTGGCATTGTTTTCATTTCGCAAAGCTAAAAATGGAACCCGTTTTTCAGAATTTTTTGCAAAACACGTTAATCAAAATGTATTGTTTGCCAGATGCCTCATTTTAGGAAGCAAAATTGTAATCATTATTTTAATACCATTTTTAGTAAAAGATTTCAAATAAATTTCAAAGGGTTTAAAAATAAAGATTTTACAAACCCACATAGAACTGAAGAAAGGCTTTTTTTCAAGTATAAAATACATTTTAAAAAAATTAACTAACTCTAATAATATCTTTGCTTACATTTCTTCAACAACAACAAAAATCTTAAAATGTAGTTGGCAGTTAGTTTAAGGAGATTAGGCTATGTGAAAATGGTAGCAACTGTGGCAACCCACATGGGACCAAGAAGAAAAGTACAGGTTGCAGATAGGAAGACTTTGGAGAAGGCACCAGGTGGTGTAACTAGATTCCCAAGAGGAAATGTTAAAGTATGATTATGTATCAGAAGTTAGAGAATTCCACTGTCAGGAAATGATTGATAAGAGAATACCACAGTTATAGAGAAAGGAAAAAAGCTTGAAAGTTTCACTGTCTTGGCTGTCTCTCTTTATGATAGAACACAGAACATCAGAAGTCAATCTGTTTTCACATGACAAGTTACAGTGGAAACAGCCATGTAAATAGTTGCTTTAATATAGCGACAGTTTGTCTTGTAATTACATTGAGTCCTCATGTAATTACACAGGTATGCAGGACCTAAAAGAGTAACAAGCTGCTTTTTAGCTGGAGAGAGTCAAAGGGCTTGCCAACACAAACATTTCATTCACAGCAAACTGGGATGTTAATCTACCTCACTGCAGGCTACTGCCTGCATGGACCCTGGTGATGTTCATTACCAGTTAATGAGCTTTGATCTGGTCCTTTTTGAACCAGGATTAAATCAAAGCACGTTAACAAACCGTTAACTTCCATCAGCAGGGTTCACACAGGCAGTTAGTCCATGGTGGGATAACGTATGGTAGATTCACACCCCACCTTGTCATGAACTAATTGTTCATGTCGACAAGCCCAAAGAAAAATTAGGGAAAAAACTCAGGGTAATATCAGGGCAAGTTTACCCTACAGAATTACTTTGGTACAACTATGTTGCTCAGGCATGTGAAACATCCACACCCCTGAATGTCGTAGTTATACTGACCAAAGAGCTGGTGTAGACAGGGCAGGAGCGTCTCCCATCAACATAGCTACACTGCTTCTCACAGAGGTGGATTAACTAGTGACAGGAGAGTTCTCTCCCATTGCTGTTGTGCGTCTTCACTGAAGCGCTACAGCTGCGCCGATGAAATATTTTAAGTGTACCCCTGCCCTCGGTGATCCATTTTTTTCAGATGTTACAACAAAAAACCGACCCACTTTTGCTTTCAAAGTAAATCTAGCAAAAAATAATGTTCTAAATCAGAGTAAAAGGGAGACTAAAATAGGACTTTCTAGGGAAAGCTGGTTGCAACCATTAGTACCTTTTAAGTATTCTTCCATGACTGGGAATGAGGCATTTCTTTAGTAGTCAGCAGCAGGCCCCCACACTATAAATTCCCTCATTCATTGCTGGAGAAGTTCTAACACTATTTGGATGTTCAGCAGTTAAATCACTGCTCCCAGGAAAGCTTGGGAAATCCTTCCAGCAGGGTCACTATTTAGAAAAAGACAATTATGGTGATAAAAGTTCTTGTCAGGCTCCTTAATCTGAGAAGATCTTAACTGAAAACCATAGAGATTTTCAAAGAGAAAACAGATGAAGGCCTTAAGAAATAAGATGGTAAAAAAGCCCAGCACTTACAGCCATGTTCTACCCTTAATCCCTATTGGCAGCTTCTATTGATGCAAAGGGAATTGTGCAAATCAAAGGCAGCTGTATATATATCAGGCCCTAGGGGTCTCATTTATTAACAACATTGGGGCTGCTTGCTGTGGAAGTCTGAGCTATGCCATAAAGGCATTAAAACCAGTGCTGTGTAGATGTCCAAAGAAGCCAGAATGTTTAAGGAAACAGGCCTACTGTCCTTTCAAACAGATTAACCAGAGATGAGCAAATCAATTTGGATGAAGAACGAACGACTAATTTGTCAATAGTCACTTGAACGAAACTATTGATGAGGGTCAAAAGGTTTTAATAAAATTATTATATTTTTAATACTCTTTTCAATTCCTGGTTTCAATAAAAAGCGAAATTCTGAAATCCTATAAAAATGGCAAGTCTTGTGATAATTTCAACACATTGGCTGCAACCAGCAAGTCCTGGAAAGCTTATAAAAAAATCCCAAGCTTGCAAGAGTTCTAGTTACGTTTCTGGACAAACAGCTTTGGATTAGCACCAAAATAAGTGTGTAAAGCCAAACTTCTGAATCTTTTCTGGTTCATCGTCAGTATGTACAATAAGAGCAGCAATATTAGCACTTTAGGCAACAGACTTTGTGCTCTCAAATAGGTTAGAGAGAGATTTAGATTCAATCATCAGCTACATTGCAGCAACCAGCCAGGTGTCCTAGCCACTGCCAATTATTGGGCTGGACTATCAATTATTCTGCTTGTTGCATTTAGCTAGTCAGTCGGCCTTTGCAGGAATTTAGCATAACTAAGGCAAGCCGGAGGGGGTAGGCATCTATCACATGAAGTGAGTTTGACCCTATGCCCTCTCTGAAATGCTGGGGTAAGAGTCTGTGAAAATGAACTTTTGGTTGTGGAACTCAAGAACAGGAGGCGGAAGGCATTGCCCCACGCACTCTGAGGTGGATGTCCGGCTCACAGTTTTATGATTGTGAACCCCGCTTGTGGCATTTTCCCTAATTAATGTTGCTTCTGTGTTGTGTCGATAGAAAGGAACCCCTAGATATTGAACCCGGCCCTGGTTGCTGCTGGATCCACCCGACAGAAGGGTTACACTCATATAACCCACTCAAACAAACACATGGGCTGGGGCATGGGGGAGAAGGAGGAACACAATATTTTAGGGAAGTTGAATGTCATTAGAGATGCCCCCTCTCCCTTCCAGAGGCATGGAGGAGTTCCCACTTGGCAATGGCGGCACCACCAGTGTGGTTTTCCTGCTGCCACTGGCCCCTGGGCCATGACTTTATGATATGACCCTTTTAATGGGAATACCATCTGTGGATGATGAGCTCTGAGCAGCGCAGATTGCTACAGTGACATTAATCTACATACCATACGGAAGGGCAACATGCTGCACCAAGCACTTGGTTCCTGTCAATTTCTCCCTGGCCACTCCCCCTGTTTTAACACAACCTGGTAGCTAAGCTCAGTAGTTGTGGGGTAAACAGCAATGGCTGCATAGAGCAGAACAGAGCAGGAGGCAAAGAGTGTGGGGCAGGGGTGAGTGTAACATTAAGCACTTACCAGTACGGGGACCGGCTCCATCCCCCAGAAGTGGCAGGGCCTCAGGCGGAAGGGGCGGTGCTGGGGTCAGCCTCTGCCAGCCAGCCCATCCGCACTGCCTGGCCCGCGCCACCTAGGGCTCCAGCAGTGATTTAAAGGGCCCAGGGCTCTGGTCACGGCAGCGGTGGCCTGAACCCTAGGCCCTTTTAAATCGTTGCCCCGGGGCAGCTGCTCCTTTTGCCTCCCCCCACCTCAGCGGCCGACGGGGGGCACAAAAAGGGGCAGCAATGTTAAAATGCAGCCACGGCAGCACTTTGACATCAGCTGAGTACGGGCAGGAACCGGCGGCCACTTTTTACCGGTACGCCATACCGGTCTGTACCGGCTTACTTTCACCTCTGGTGTGGGGGAATTCACATTTCCCTCCGTGTTACCCCTGCACCATCATTAGGACATTCTAGGCCGACTCTTAAGCTACTGCAAATCAGCATAACCCCATTGAAGTCAATGGAGCAGCACCAATTTACACAGCCTCGGGATCTGGCTCATTGTACCTCTTCATTCCACACAAGGAAAGAGAAAAAGGGGGAGAAAACATACGGGAATGTCAATTTTTCCCAGATTGTCTCACTTAGAAAGTGACATTTCAAAATTATTCTTAAACCTGGGGCCAAGTAAGGTGTCTTTCTGACAGGAACACGCATGATGGAAGCTGTCAGAGTAAGTTGCTGCCTGTACCCACCTACTTCCCATTGCCACATTTTTCCTGTTGATTTCCATTTTATAGTGTTGCTCTGAAAACACTTTACTGCTCACTCACTTGGTTTTCACCCAGTTCACCTATGGCCTCTCCGAAAGTGGCATATAGTTGACTTTCGTAAGAGGATTTCATAAAGCCCAGCAGCAACGAGAGCTGGGTGAAGCTTTTCCTGCAAATATTTTTTTCACAACCCTCCCCCACAAAACAACAGAGATTCAGGTCCACCAAAATGATCCACAAATTTGTGTCACATTCAGTAAACAGTTTCAGCTGAAAAAAAAAGTTTTGGCAAAACTTTTCAGTTAAGAAAGACATTTCAGAATTTACCTAAATGTCATTAAAAAAAAAACACATTTAAAGTGTTTTAAAACCCCCAAGAATGAAACAAAGCACTGAAACAAAATGTTTAGTTTGATCCAAAACAAAATTTGGGGGCAAGAGGTTCATTTTGTACTGAAAAACTGAGCAGTCTTCTTTTTGGTTAGATCTGAAACAAAATATTTGTGATTTTTTTTATTTGAACACCAAAATGAAAAATCAGTTATTCTCCCAGCCCTAGTAATAACAGGGTTACATTCGCTACTAGGTTATGCTGATGTCATACGGTAACTCCATGGATGTCAACAGAATTATACCAGCATCAGATCAGAGTAATACAATGGTGAATCAAGGTAAAAAGTCTCTCTCTTTGCCCATTGTCTATATGAGCTCTTGTGAGCCCACCCATGACTTCTGTACTACATTGCTGTGCGGATCTCTTCAGCATGTGAGAACTGCAGCTCTATCAAGTTTGAACTTCTTGTTTTAATCTGCACCTAGATCATGGCTGTCCTGTGGCCTTGTAAGAATTCCAAAGGCTTTCATGGAGTAACTCAAATGAGTGCAAATGTCAGCAATTGCCCTAGAGACATGAAATAATGTCATCACTCAAGCAATCCATACTCCAGCAACTCTAGTCCGTGGCTACAGTTAAAGTCACCTGTGTGAATTTGCTGTCAGAGAGCAACTACATTTTTGCTATTGTAGCAGCTAGTAAAACGGAGAGGTAACCTTTGGAGGTGACAGGCTATCCAGTTACTAATTTTACAAGCTCTGTTAGCACATTCCCTGCAATGTGGTTTTTGTGAAGCCCAGATTCCAAGGACAGCCCATTTTTTCAGTGTCACCACAGTTCCAGGAACTAGTGCTTGTAAAATGACACCCAGTGAGCTCTGCAACTTGTGCATTTAGGCACCTACCTAGTTTTAGACATATCAGTCATGGGAATAGGCACCTCACTCTAGTGGCTTTATTAAATCAGGTTTTGTGTTGTACAGGTAAGAATGTGCAGGCTGCAGCTTCTGTGTTTAGATTGCTGTGTTAAACCTGGGCAGCTATGGGTAGGAGTGGGGGAGACTGATTTATAGTGAATGAAAGTGACAAGACTGGCCTAATGACTAAGACAGACACTGCGTATCCTGATGAGTAGGGCACTCACCTGGAAGTTGGGAGACCCAGGTTCCAGCACCCCTGCTCTAATCTCATTGTTTATCCACAGCAGAACAGCTTCAGCAGAAGAGACTGAGGGAGCCCTATGTTAGAAAATTCCAGAGCTCGATGGCTAGAGCTGTCTCCTGAGAAACAGGAGACCCCTGTTGATATCCTATCTCCCCATCAGGCAGAGAGGGGAATTGAACCTGGGGCTCCCAAATCTCAGGTAAGTGCTCTATCCACTGGACTAAAAGTTATAAGGTGGGTAGCAAGAGTGGCACCATGTCCTCTTCTGGCCAGATTTCAAATGGGCCCACACCCAGTAAGTTGTCTTTGAGCACACTTAAGTGATGAGGCCCCATATGTGAGAGAGATGCCTATCCCCCAGTTCATGAATTGCTTTGGGTCTTATGTAATAGACACCTCAGAGGGAAGCAGAAGTGAACATACCCAGAGGCAGAAACTCAGGCAGGAAGGAACTTTTACCCTGAGAATTTAGGCACAGAGGGAGTTTAAGAGCCTAGAGGGTTTGGCGGGAGTTCTGTGGATCACAATGGAGCCTAAAAGTGGGACTTAGGCACCAAAGTCTGGGTTTTAGTAAAAACTCTTGTTGATTTGGGGAAGTTCTGTTGGGTGCAGGGAGAGGTACCCTGAGTACCGTCCATCTCTGATTAATTCTGTTTCAGCTGGGTTGATCTTGACTACAATCATTTCTCTTTCAGTGAATGAAAGGGAAAATAAAAGGACCTGTATTTTAGTTTGTACAATTTAGGGAGTCTTGCTCTATGAGCACATTAGCCAGGTAGGCAACACTGAGAACTATCGATCAGTGATTTTATTCCACTAAACTACAAGCTGTTCCAGCACCTGTAGTATGTAACCCAGCCTACAGCTCTTCCAGCATTCTTGACAATTCCACACTTGTGCATTTTGTGGCTGAGAGATTTTCTTCTCTATCTCAGTAAAGATTCATCTCACCTGTGTCTGGCACCGGGTAATAGTCAGTAGTAAATCTCCATCACAGATACCAAAATAACGAGAAAGTGAAGCTCAAAAAAGAAAATTGGCCTTATACCTTCGTCTGAATTCCAGTCTCACTATCTCTGAAGAGTCTTTTTTACCCATCAACTAAACTGCTGTAAGAAAGACAAGGTGGATGAGGTAATATCTTTTATTAAACCAATTTCTGTTGGTGAGAGAGACAAGCTTTTGAGCTACATAGAGCTCTTCCTCAGGGCTGGTAAAGGTACTCAGTGTCACAGCTAAATACAAGGTTGAACAGACAGAATATGTGCTAGCTACTTATGCCAAACTAAGGGACCATTCAAGGTGAAGTGGTCCACAAACACCTCCGTCGTCATAGGGCAAAAACAGGGATTAGTGGGTTACAGATTGTTGTAATAAGCCATAAATCCAGTGTCTTTATTAAGACCATAATTTTTAGTGTCTAGCAATGTTATGATTTTAAGCTGCTAGGGTCATCTTTTGAAAGTATTGTGCAGGTTTCCATTAAGGATGAGGACTGAATGGTCAGATAGAGTGATCGCTTTGTGAAAAGTGCTCCTCCCCAGATGATAGGGCTTGTCCTTTGTCATTTTAGGTTATGATCTTCTTGTCACTATTAATAGTCACCATAGGTAGCATAGATGTGTAACCCACTGGTGAGTGTATGTTGCGGTGCCCCTGTCTGCGCAATCTGCAGCCGATATGAGCCCATTACAGCTCTAAGCAGAGAGGCTTGGCTCTTTAGCTCAAGCCATAGCAACTTATGCTTTTAGCTCCTGTTTCATCCCATGTATAACTACCATCACAGACAGAAAATAATTGTATACATTTACAGGCAAGTGGAGTCCAGGACGCATGCCACCTTGCGAGCTGCAGCCCTCACTGATTATGCAAAATTATTTGCAAATATCTACAACGGCTAAGAAGCCACAATGAACAATTAAAAGGAACCCTAACTCAATATTAAGCAGCAGATTTTCAGCAGTGTAGCTCCGTTGAAGTGAATTATTTTGAGTTTAGGAGTTGCTATCTGAAAAAGTTACACACCATCTTCCAGTCCGGCGCGAAGAGTGTTACATCACATCCTTTCCACACCCAGGCTGGTGCATAGGGTGGAAACTAGCCTAGTCCATCATTTGCTGCTGCCAACTGCTCTGTGGTGCTAAGATCAACTGTTCTGTCCTCCCTACTACGGGTTCTTAAGGGTTCTCTTGGGAACCCTCATTTCCTCACACCAGTTGATTTCTATCCGTGATGTCACTTCCTTCTTGAGGTCTCAGTTGGATGGTATGGTGCTGCCCAGACAGATGAGCTAATCTAAATTCTAAAATTTCCATTGTAATAACGTCCCAGGAACTTGAAAATATTTTCCATACAGCGATTGTATCCAGACATTCTTTTACTTCAACCCAACCTGATGTCTGGGACTTGCCCTATGCAGCCTAGAGCTTTTGTTAATAAAGATCTATTAGGCTAAGGGACCCATGTCACTCTTGGCATCCTGTACCTTATTATTTAACAAGGCTAGAAAGGAACTCTGGAAGGCAAGGATTCTGGGACTCATTTTTAGTCCCCATAGGTCATGAGATATTGGCCATTAATCACTTGCTGCTGTTCCCACTGAAGTCTATGGCAACTGACTTCCCATTGACTTCAGTTGTATGAGACGAGGACTATAAAGTTATCATTCTGGTTACTAGCTTGCTTTTTAAATCACCACTATCCGCCACTTAATTCTGACATGGTTTTAGCACCTGAAAGCTTACCACTTGCTTAATGCTTTATTTCATTTGTTCACAGACTATGTAAAATATGGTTTCTTGTCCTGACTCTTCATGAAACAGCAGTGGCTAAGATCAAGACAGGAAAAAGAAAACAAACACTAGGGATCATTTGAATTTTGTATGTGTAAGGTCTTACAATGCACCAAGACACAAAGTGATGTAGCAGACAAGTACAAATAACCATGCAAAGAAATTCACAGTGCCAGCAGCAGCAACCAAATCATTTTTGTGGAGAACTGGAAAAAAAAAAAAAAAAAAAAAAAAAAAAAAAAAAAAAAAAAAAAAAAGCATAGTACGTTTTTGTTTCATATCCCTGGCAAAAATGAAAGGCACAATGTCAGAAGGAGGGAAAATAGCCTTTTCCCCCCACACAAACGAGTTCGTTTGACAAGAATACATTTCTCTTTGGGGAATATTTATGAAAATTCATGGTGTTTACTTAGAGAATGGAATTGCAGGGGCAGATCCTCCACTGGTGTAAATCACCATTAATCTGTTGACTTTAACCGATCTACATTGATAGACAAGCAGACGATTTGGCCTGGACCTTTTCATTAGAAAACAGCATAATCCTAAAATGAGTGATTCTATGCAGACTTTTCTGCTGCTGGAGATGGGCATCCTGACACTTTCTTCCCTACTTGGTGTAGATTCTAGGATTTCTTGCATGGAGGAGACAGGCTTTAAATCTATCCATTATTACACCAGGGAGAGCGAGACAGCACATCAAGGAGAGTCAAACAACAGCTAAACTGAGATATCAAATTATAACTAACTGCCTAAAAACCGGAATACTGTCTCTCTTGTACATTAAAGCTGTACATTATAGTAACGTGGGATCTGCTCCACAGTCTTGGAAACCAATGGGAATACTTTCATTGACCCCCACGGGTTCTGGCTTAAGTTCATGATGTGTAGAATTACTGCAGGCAACTGGTCATCCCACTCCTAAATATCTGCTTTTATCTAGGCTCAGCTACCAAGGGCTTATGAACAGAGGCAGGCGACATAAAAAGTATGAAGATTTCTAAAATCAGGTCAAAATGAACCAGATTTCAGAGTGTTGGGGGGGGGGGGGTGTATAGAAATCTCCCTTGTGCTGAATTGTCTCATTAGAATGTTTCCTTTTCATTTTGCTCATTAGTTTTCCTTTAATTTCTGTTTTTTTTTAAATAGGTTAAGTACTGAAACCACTGACAGCTGAATGGGTTATTAATAAGGATAGTGGTTGTGCTCTTGCATATTAAATATTTTGAAGAATGACATTTTTGTTTTGGTGGGGAGGCAATACAGTAGGAACGCCTAATAACAAGGCCACATTGAAGTAAATGAGTGTCTTTCCATTTACTTCCACTGAAGCTGGATCAGACCCAATATAAGACATATGGCAAAGAGTTGATGATTGGATGATTTTCTATGATCTAACTTCTGAACCATTAACAGGCTTCCCAAAGAGCATGCATTGTGTAGAAGTACTGCTGGGAACTGGTCTGCCCACTCATAAACCTCCCAGCCTACAGACTAAATACCCTAGAGCCTGTTAACCATCAGTAGGCTACCTTATCTCCCAGTACTCGTGCAACAGCAAAAATGTGTGTATCTAGTTCTCTCGAGTGCAAAAAAGGGGGCTTCTTGCTTCTCCCCCAACTGCACCTGTACACCACAGAGGAGGATTTAATATTTGGCTATGACCGCATTAAACAAAATCCCATCTGCATTTGGTGATACAAGCTTTTTCCAATTGACTTGCTCGCCTTGGTGTCCCTTTATGTTCCTAGTCGCACACCATTACCAAAAGGTAGGAAGTCTATGGATCACTGCGATTGGAAGAAGCAAATATAAAATTAAAGGATGAACAAGTGGTTTGAAATGAAAGGAACACTGAGAAAGTGATAAGATGTGAACTGAATGCCCTGGTTGATACAGAGACCATTCAGAGGTTCTCTTATCAGGCCATTTGCAAGAAAAATTGTTATGATTTTTATTTTGCTTACAGTGATTGGTTCAAACATTGCAATTGGGCATAGGAACACTAAAAAATGCTTTCCCGTGTGTGTGTGATTATATTTCCAGGGGTAATTCAAGGATTTAATTTTGAGTTATTTGAGTGAGTCCAAAGTGAGGTGCTCCTATGCAATTTTTGCTTGTTCTTTTATTTTGGAGCAAGGCTTAAAGCGATACAAATGAATACTTTGTCTGATTGCCCAGTTGGCCTGGGTAATTTCTTTTCTGCATGGAAAATAATATGTTTGCTTGCTAAACGGAACATGGAGCGATCTAAATATGTACATTAATGCTGAAGGGTACACCACTCAGACATTCTTAGATCATTCTTATTTGCTTTACTATAAATGTTTTTAAAGCTCCCTGTACATTCACATCAATATGTACATAATTTTAATAAAAATAAGGATGTAACACAAGGAAGAATGTCCATCTAGGTGTTAGACCAGGTGACAAGGTCTCTTGGGATCAGTTCCCAGTTCTGACACTCACTCATGTTGAGCAGATCACTTAGAGTTCTGTGCTGCAAAATGCTGGGCTCTGTCTGGGAAGTTCTGAGCATCTTCACCTTTTAGAAGAACAGAGGAATTGCCAGACTGGATCAGACCATGGTCCATGCAGTCCAGTATCACATCTTGAACAGCAGCCAGTCCTAGCCACACCAGAGGAAGATGTAAGAAGGCCACTGTAGGATAATTTGCCCCTCACATTAGGTCTCAGCCAGGTCTCTAGTAGTTTCAGGTTGTATTAGGAGTATGAGGTTTAATATCACTTTGAAAATATCAGTTGTAACTCTGGATATTCTTGGTATCCATATAAATGTCCAATCCCTTCTTGAATCTTGCCAGGTTCTTAGCCTTAGTGAATCCTGTAGCAGTGAGTTCCAAAGTGTAATTATGCATTGTGTGAAAAAAGTTATTTCCTTTTATGTTTTGAATTTGCCACTTTTCAATTTCACTTGATGTTGGATTGTACTTGTTGTATGAGACTGAGAACATAAATTCCTAAGCTACCATCTCTAGACCGTTCATTGATTTATAAACTATTATGTCCCCTCTTATTCATCTCCTCACTAAGGTAAACAACCCCAATCTTTTCATTCTCTCTTCCTATAAGATTTTTGTCCAGGTCTCTGACCATTCTTGTTGCCCTTCTCCAAATACCCTCTAAGTCTGCAATATCCTTTTTGAGATGGGATGACCAATAGAGTTAGTCAGAAAATTTCTTACCAAAATGGTTCGGGCAGAAAAAGGCAGTTAACTGGACCCAAAATGTCTCATGAAACTGAATCAGGTACAATGAATGTTAGACTAATCACAGGCAGGGTCCCAACAGCAACTTCTAATATGCATTACCACCCAGAAATAATTGAGAAAGAATGGTTACTTACCTTCTGTAACCTGCGCCAAGAAGGCCGTTGAGGACGCTTGGGCTCTAGTCGAGTGGGCCCGGATCTCCGGGGCCGGAACATTGGCGAGCTCGTAACAAGTGCTTATACAATGCACAATCCATGCCGACAAGCGCTGTGTCGAGATAGGCAAGCCTTTCATACGTTCCGCAATAGCAATGAACAGCTGGGGCGTTCTGCGGAACGGCCTGGTCCGTTCCAGGTAAAAAGCCAACGCCCTCCGGACATCCAGGGTATGTAGGCTGCGGTGGTGAGGGTCCGTATGGGGTTTAGGAAAAAACACCGGTAGGCAAATGTCCTGTCCCATGTGAAACTGTGATACCACCTTTGGGAGGAATTTGGGGTGCGGCCTCAGTTGCACCTTATCCTTATGGAACACTGTATAGGGTGGTTCCGAAGAGAGGGCTCTCAATTCCGATACCCTTCTGGCCGAAGTGATGGCAACGAGAAACGCCACCTTCCACGAGAGGTGCGTAAGGGAGCAAGTGGCTAGGGGCTCAAAGGGGGGACTCATGAGTCTTGTTAAGACTAGGTTCAGACTCCACGCCGGGACAGGCGGGCGCGAATAGGGAAACACCCTTTCCAGCCCCTTGAGAAATCGGGCCATTGTGGGGTTGGAGAACACTGACACTCCCAACTCTCCCGAATGGAAGGCCGAGATCGCGGCTAAGTGAACTCTAATAGAGGCGGGCGCAAGCCCTTGATTCTTGAGGTGCAGTAGGTAGTCCAGGATCGACGGAACTGAGGCTTGTAAAGGCTGTATGCGTTGAGGCTCACACCAGTGGGAGAACCTTTTCCATTTTGCCAGGTAGGTCGCTCTTGTAGAGGGCTTCCTACTATTAAGAAGGATTTGCTGGACTTGGTGAGAGCACCTGTGTTCTGCATCGTTCAGCCAGAGAGATACCATGCCGTGAGATGTAGCGAAGACAGGTTCGGGTGGAGTAGGCGACCTTTGTCTTGCGTGACTAGGTCGCGATGGAGGGGGAGGGTGATTGGATCGGCTATTGACAGCTCCAGCAGGGACGTGAACCAATGCTGGCGTGGCCAGGCCGGGGCGATAAGTATGATCATCGCCCTGTCCCTGCGGATTTTGAGGAGAACCTTGTGTATGAGTGGGAACGGAGGGAAGGCATATCTCAGGCTCCCTCCCCATGGAATCATGAAAGCATCTGCTAATGACCCCCGGCTGAGGTTCTGGAACGAGCAGAACTGAGGGCATTGGCTGTTGTCCCTGGTGGCGAATAGATCCACCCGGGGAAAGCCCCACTTCCGGAAGATCGAATGCAGGACGTCTCGCCCCAACGTCCATTCGTGCATTCGGTAGGATCGGCTGAGGCGGTCTGCTAAACCGTTTTGAATCCCCGGAAGATACGTCGCGATGAAGTGTATCGCATGGGCTATACAGAAGTTCCATAATTGGAGTGCCTCGTGACAGAGGGGAGAAGACCGTGACCCGCCCTGCTTGTTTATATAGAACATGGTGGTAGTGTTGTCCGTCAGGACTGCCACGCTGTGACCTTTTAAGGTGGCGCGGAAGGTCTGACAGGCGAGGCGAACCGCTCTTAGCTCCTTCAGATTGATGTGAAGCAGCTTGTCTTCTCTGGACCACAGCCCTTGGGTCCGCAGTTCTCCCAAGGTGCGCCCCCCAACCCAAGTCCGATGCGTCTGTTACCAATGTCAGAGTGGGCTGTGGGGCAGCGAAGGGGATCCCTTCGCATACCTGTTGGCGATCTAGCCACCAGCGTAGCGAGCCGAGCACCTGGTTTGGGATCGTGACTACCTGATCCAATGGGTCTCTGTTGGGGCGATGTGTATGGGCGAACCACAACTGTAAGGGCCGGAGCCTCAGGCGGGCATGTCTGACCACGTGTGTGCAAGCTGCCATATGCCCCAGAATCTGCATGCAACACCTTGCCGTTGTCGTGGGGAACATTTGGACCGTGCTTACGGCTCTGTGAATTGACCTGAACCGTGCCTCTGGTAGGCTCGCTTGTGCGGTTACCGAGTCCAGGGTTGCACCTATGAAGTCCAGCGTCTGTGTGGGGACTAACGTGGACTTGGGCACACTGACCCGGAGGCCCGCCTTCACTGTGCGCAGGACCCATTGGTCCGATGTTATGCGCGACCATGCCCGGTAGAAATGGGACAGGCGGTCCTTGAAAGACAGAGGAGGATCAGGTATGGAATATGGTATGCTGTCCTCGGGCGTAGCTTCAAAAGCCTGGCTTATTCCCTGGCTGTGGCTTGCCCTGGCCGTGACTCTGGCCCTGGTTAGGCGTATTGTTACGTCTCCGCCTGTTATCCCTGCCTCGACGGCGGTACGGCTCGTGTCGGGGCCGAGGGTGGTATTGCCTTTGCGGCGGCTGGGGTTTAAAGGGCTTACGCCGCGTTACCGGGGTGTGCATACCCAACGACTTAAGGGTCACTCGTGAGTCCTTACGGCTATGTAGCCTGGCGTCCGTCTGGTCGGAAAACAAGCCCGAACCTTCAAACGGGAGGTCCTGCAGCGTGGTCTGCACCTCCGGCGGGAGACCTGAAGCCTGCAACCACGCCGAACGCCTCATCATGACTCCCGACGCAATTCTTCTAGCCGCAGCGTCGGCTGAGTCTAGTGCGGCCTGTAATGAGGTCTTGGCCACTGCCATTCCCTCATCCACCAGGGCCGTGAACTCCTGATGCGCGTCAGGTGGGAGGGAGTCCTTAAACTTGGCAACTGATGCCCAAGAGTTAAAATTGTGCCTGTTTAGAATCGTCTGCTGATTGGTGATCCTCAGTTGAAGGCCACCCGATGAATAGACTTTCCTCCCGAATAAGTCCAATCTCTTGGCTTCCTTGCCCTTGGGGGCAGGAGCTTGCTGGCCATGCCGCTCCTTTTCGTTGACCGCCGAGACCACCAGCGAACAGGGGGACGGATGTAGAAAGAGGAAGTCAAACCCTCTAGATGGGGCGAAGTATTTCCTCTCCACGCCCTTTGCAGTTGGCGCACTGGAGGCCGGTGTTTGCCACACCGTCTTATAGTTGGACTGTACTGTCCGTATAAATCGGGAGAGCGACTCTGGAGGGGCCCTCTGGGCTCAGAATATCGACCATGGGGTCGTCCTGCTCTACAGTCTCCTCCGCTTGCAAGCCCAGATTGAGGGCTACCCGGCGAAGCAGGTCTTGGTGTGCCCGATGGTCAATCGGGGGAGGGCCGGACACCAGTGTGCCCGCTACCGCCTCATCTGGCGAGGAGGAAGAGGTCGGGGCCTTCTGCCCATCCTCATTGTCCTGCAATCCGGCATCAGCCAATTGCTCCTCTGCGGCCTGACCCGCAGCGTGGGATTGGGACGGTACCGTACTCGGTGCCGAGTCCACTCCTTCCCGCTCCGGTGGTCTAGAGACCGTTGCCTCCCTATACGATGGCGGACGGTGCCGCGGGGAGCGGGATCGGTACCGGGATGGCCCGGATCTCGAGGCTCTCGATGGGGGCCCTTGTTGGTGGTAGGCCCAGGGTGTCCAGAATGGCCAGTGGCTCGGCTGGCCCCATTGGGACTGACCGTAGTCCCTGCTGGCCTGTGACCTATGGGCATACCCGCCGTATCAGTCTGAGTCAGTCCCCGAGACCACGGACGGTGACCTGGAAGGCCACGGTGGAGCCGTAGGATGGTGCCGGTCCGGTCTTGGGGAGTAGCGCCTCCGCGACCAGGACCTGGAATGGCGCCTTGCCGACCTGGACCTGGAACGGTACTGGTGATCGCGGGACCGGGAACGGCTACGGCTGGTCGGCCTCGGGTAACGAACCGCCGACGCTTCGCGGTGCCGACTCGTGCTCGGTTGCTGAGTCGGTGCCGACCGTTTGCTGAAGCCCGACTGCTGCAGTGCTTCCTGCGCCGAGGGCAACCGGGAGTCCACCGAGGCGGAGCTCGACCGGGACCGGTCCCTGGAACGGTGCCGGGACGGCGACCGTGATGGGCGCACCATCGCCGGCTTGCCTCTGCACGGCAGCATAGGCGGGGCGCCTTCAGCGCGTGCCGGGGCCTTGACGGACAAGGCAATGAGGTCCTTAGCTGCCTCAAACGTGTCCGGAGTGGAGGGCTGTTCCACGAGCTCCTCCAGCCCTTCCTCCTCGTTCGACGCGCCCATCCCGGGGCTCGACGGGCCCTTCGGCGCCGGAGCCACTACCGGGGTCCGTGTTGGGGCCGTATCAGCCTTAGGGGCACTCGAGGTCTTTACTGGTGCCGCCCTCTTGTGCGGGGAGCGTCCTCGGGCCTTAGGTTGGCCCTTCACTTTCGCCGGCGAAGACGATCGGCGTCGTGTATTTCCCCGCTGGGTCGGTGCCGCGGGCTTCGGATGACCCACCGGCGCCGGTTCTCGCACCGATGCCGGGGCGCTCCGCACGGAGGCAGACGGTGCTGTCGAAGTGGAGGGCTGTAATGCCGTCTCCATGAGCAGCTGCTTAAGGCGAAAGTCCCTCTCTTTTTTAGTTCTGGGCTTAAAGGCCTTGCAGATCTTGCAGCGCTCCTTCTGGTGAGCCTCCCCCAGGCAACGAAGACACGAAGCGTGGGGGTCGCTCAATGGCATGGGCCTGCGGCACGTGGCACAAGCCTTGAAGCCTTGGGCGTGTGGCATACCCCGCCGCCCGGGGCCGGTGCCGGGGCTGAACAAACAACCCCGGCAGGAACTTTAAGTACCCTAATGAGCTGTTAACTACTGGCTCAACACTACAACAACTAACTGATAACTGCTAGATAACTCTAATTGACTATTGCTAAGGGACACTCTCAGACGAGAGACAGAGTTGTTCCAACGCCGCCACGGACGGTAAGAAGGAACTGGAGTGGTCGGGTCGGCAGGGATATATATACCCTGGAGCGGGGCGCCGCTCTGGCGGGAAGGAGGGGGCCCCGCCGGCCCGACGGGAGCCGCTAAGGGAAAAAGTTTCCGACGTCCGTGCACGCGGCGCGCGTACACCTAATGTGTAATGGACGTGAACAATCACTCGAAGAAGAAGTATCTTTGCTTCCTAATTGCCCAAAGCATGGGAGACAATAGAAATCAAGTCTTCAAGAAAGAGCTAAAAAGCAAATCTTAATGCTCGGAGTTAAGCAACAGAGTCATTAATGATGCATTATGATATAGAATGACATTTCGGTTGACATTTGATGAACCCCTAAACAACTCACCCACTTCTGCTCAGAAAAGAGATATACCGCATATATCATGGTTTATGGCCCTGTTATCTTCTTCATGAGAACTTCACATCATCTGTTTAGTTTACACGTGCACAAACGCTGTAGTCTGGCAATAAATTAATTCTCTCATTTGCACTTTGGTTTTAGATAAATAAGATAAGAAATAATGATTATTTCCCAGGTAATTGGACAGGGAGCCAACTTAAGCTCTGCAGCAGTGTGGTTCTGTCCTAATATTTCCTAGCTATATGATTTATATAAGAATCTTGCTGATTCTAGGTCACTAATAACAAGGCATGGGAGAATGGCATGCTCTTCTGTGTTTGTGATTAAGGCCATCTTCCCTGTGACTATTCCATGTGAACGGCTTGCGTGCAGAGTCCTTTCATCATCCAAAAAATAGGTTTGCACACAGTCACGCATCATCAGTAAATATGGTATACAACACTCTTGAATCTAAAATCCCCAAATCCAGATCATTAGAGCACCATCTTTTCATTTTCAAGGGGTTTAGCAATATATTCAGACATCAAAACTTAAACGAAAGTCTCGCTCAGCTCTTGACATAAGTAGGCCAACTTTAATAAAATGATATCGTGAATGTCTGGCTCAGTGCCAAAGCGTGGAGTTTGAAAGGCTAAAACTTTAATCTACTTCTTCTCTCTCCGAGTGTTGTAATTTCATACTTGCACTTACATCTAAGCAAAGTCTTTTTTTGTTTGTTTACATTCACTAAAATTCAATTAATAGGCTAACCAAACTTAAAGAGACAGAGCTATTGAATGAGCATACATCATTATAGTTAGGGTATGTCTTCACTGCAAAACATGGTGTGTTCTGACTGCAGGTTGGCTAACTCACATTAGTTAACTCAGGTTGAAATAGCAGTGAAGACATGGCAACACTGCTTTTAACTCAGGTTAGCCATTTGAGTTTAAGCCCTACAGGGAAGCCTGAGGTTAAAGTCAAACTGTTAACCCAAGTACAAAACAGCAGTGAAGACTTGGCAACTCTGCTTTTGACTTGGGTTCGACCACAGGTTTCTCTATAGGCTTTGACTCGAGCTGCTAACCATAGTTAAAACCTGAGCTGTCGTGTTTTAACTGCGATTTTAACCCATGTTAGCTAACTTGAGTTAAAACCACTTCTTTCTTTTGTGGTGAAGACATCCCCTAAGTGATATTCCAGCCCCAACAAGGCTTTTCTAAGGTCTCATCTTACGACCCCCGAAGTCAATGGCAGAATTTCCATTTATTTCAATGGAAGCAGGATCAAGGACCTTGTGACGGGGTGTGTCAGCCCCGCACTCGTACAGCTGGGGTTAACCCTTCCCTCTTGGCCAAGGAGGCCACGCCCCCCCACCCCACAGCTCTACTGGGCATGCTCCAGCTGGAGCCAGGATATAAAAGGCAGCAGAGCAGCTCAGTCTGGGCTGACCGCCGGTGGGGAAGGAGGTGCATCGATCGCCTCTGTGAGAGGCCACCTGCACTCCAAGGCACAGCGGCCAGCCAGCTGGAGATAGATCCCAACACACAGGCTTGTGATGTAGTGGAGAGACCCAGAGACGATGAACTCCAGAGACTTGGATAGGAAGTGACCCAGGGAAGCTTCGTGGGGAAACGATTACAGAACCGGACCAAAGCTCAGTGTGGTTTGGTAGGACCTCTCACCGAGCTGGTGGCGGGTAACCCCACCACCGACAGGGCCCTGGGTTGGAATCTAGTGGAGAGAGCGGGCCTGGGTCCCCCTATCCTGGCCCCCACCCACCCCAGGGTGGTGGCCCAGCTCACCACTCTCAGTGATTCTGGCCATTAGGCCACACCGCCCTGACAGCAATGCTCCTGTACGGCAGCCTCTCCCGGCTCAGTTTTCACCTCACGCAGGAGCTTCACTACCTCACTTTACTCAGACAGCAGATCTCCTGGTATCACCTACCCTGCAGTCTCCTCTGATGAATGCATATTCTTCTCCAATGCCTGAGTCAGGATCTGAGCAGCTTTCCTCCAGTGAGGAGGAAACAGATCCACAGGGAGTTTTTTCTCCATATCAAGACTCCCAGCCCCAGACCCTGGGCAATAGAGGTTATGAGAAAACTACCTCATCCCACTCTCAGGACCCTGCCTCCTGGGGGGTGAACCCCTGGATGGCACCACCTATGCCCTACCCACCACCATGGCAATACTGGACACCATGGGCTCAAATCCCCATCCGGGGGGAAATCCCCAAAAGCCGGGCATGTCCGGGAAAATCGGGAGGGAGAGAGGGCTTGGCCGGTTTTTTTGTAGGTCACACTGCCCTGTGAACAGGGGCTGTACCACTGACTGGCCATTAGAGTGCACTATCTTGACAGCAAGTGCAGCAGTATTAAGTCTGGCCACTAGGCCATACTGCCTTGATAGCAAGGGTGGGGATACTGACTAAGGCTATGGGGCCACGCAACCCCGAGACCAGGGGCAGCCCTACGGACTCAACTGCGAGGCTGTAATGCATCTCTTCCCTGCCCCCAAGGGGTGACTGGGTACATTAGCCCTCTGACAGGCCTACAGAGCAAACGGCACTAACCCTGACCCTGGCACTAGCACCTACTGCAGCTACAATGCAGCAACACGGAATGCTGCCCCGGGAGGGGGCTTGGAATCCACCCAAAGGGGGAAGGTGGAAAAAAACATTTAGAGAAGGAGAAGAATCTAGATGCTGGGCTAGTGGATGAACCGAAGCTGGGGTAGGAGGTGAGGTGACAGAATAAAAGAAGAACAGGGGACTAAACGTAGGGGACTGGGAAGTGAGAAGGAGAATAGGAAAGGTTTCAAGTCAGGAGAAGCAAGAAAAAAAAAATGGACCTGAGTATGTTAGCAGTCCCTATTAGAGAAGGGAAGTAGAGGGAAATAAAATCTACAGACCCACCGGAGAGAGCCTGAGAACCACGGGAAAAACTGAAAGGAAATATAATTGATAGAAAAGGGACTTGATCAAAAAGCTATGTTAGATGAAAACAGAGGTACACATCTGGGAACAAAGAACGTAAGCCATCCTTACAGGATGGGGGACTCTACCCAGGGAAGTAGAGACTCTCTAACAGATTTGGGGGTCAAGGTGGATAATCAGCTGAACATGAACTCAGGGGCTGAGCCTTTTCCTGGGGGAAAGGCTCCAGCAACAGAGAGGCAACAGGAAAAATATGCTGCTAAGGACAGTAGCGTAGATGGGAGGCATGGCTTGTGTGAGCAGCGAGCGATGCAATGGTACATGTCCAAACCCTCTGCTTGCCTGAGTTGTGCCTCACGGTCTATACTGCTATTTAGACCCATGCTGGGGGGAGGGGGTACATGGGTAAACACTACATGCCACCAAAAGAAGGGTGCAGTGTAAACACACTAGATCTCTGCCCTAGCCTCAACACGCTTAGAACAGCCTGAGGGGTGCTGTAATTTGTGCCACCTGGCTGTGGTCTCCAAGGGCACATCATGGTCTGACCACTCCTCGGACATGTTCCTCCCCCTCCTGACATGCCCCATTATCAGCTGGTGGGCTCCCTCACTAACCCAGGAAAGAGCCAGTGCCACACCACAATCTTTTTCAGACCCTTACCTCGGGGCACAGTCCATTACACATACCAAAGCTATTATCCTGACCAAAGCAGGCTGCGAGGGCCCAGAGACCTCTCTCTTCACCCTGGAGAAAGGACATCCCTTCCTTTAAGCCCCTATGGCAGGCAGCCCTTAACCATTTCCTGTCTGCTCCTCCGTGCTCCACACTTTTGCACCACCGACTTAGGGAGGGACCCGTAGGAGCTGTTCTGCCTGTTCTACACCCATGGAGGGATTGATGCCAAGGAACACCCAGCCAGGGACTTAGGGAGATGCCTGATCAGTAAAAGGAAAATGTGCTCTATTCTACGTGCTAAGAATGCATTGTGTGTGCTTTCAAAGAAACTCCTATTAAGCATGATAGTGGCATAAATCAAAGATTTTACAGCCTGGTGTTCAGGTTTCTGATGAGATTGCCTGTGATCTCTCCAACACCTTCACTCTAGTTCTGTAGCTAGCAGGAGATAAGAAAAATTCATTAAAAAAAAGTTAAGGACTGAAGAATCATGTCATGTTGACAGCAGTGAAGATAAAAGATTTAATAAGTATTTTGAAATCAATCATCCAATTTATTTAAGCAGTGATCTTAAAAAACTGACCTCTTTTCTGAGGTTAACAAATAACGAATACACAGGTTTGGATGTAGCCTTGGGCAAGAACTCTAACAAACTGTTTTTCCCCCCCCTACAGTTAAGCTCTAAACTCTGTTTTGCAGTTATTAATAGCATGGAAATCCAGTGCTGAATATATTGGTTGATTTCAGATTAGCAGCTTTTTAAAAAACAAAAAAACAAAAAAACCCCCACAAATTATATACTAAGAAACTAGGTGATATAGGGGATTGATAAGGACAAATGCCGCAAAGTCTCAGGCACATGTTAGTGCCTAAGAACGTCTCACAGTTGTAAAGTTAAGCACATGCCTAAGCAGTATTTCCAACCCAAGCACTCCAAAATAAAGAGTTAGGCCTCAAGAAGTCATGTGACTGGCTTAAAAATAACAATAGTTTAAAATATATAGGAAGGTTCTTAATTCACCTGCTAGCTTTTGAGCCTTTAGGGTACACTTGGATCATGTTGAAATTTTTCTCCACATCTATTGAAATTTAGAAATGTCCTTTAAAAAAAATGAAAACAGATTCTCACAGTCCCTTGACCCTAAATCCGAGGCTTTGATTTTTTTTTTAAATTTTATATACATATTGGAAGGCTCATGATAAAGTTATGAGAGTTGTAAACACTACAATACCTTTTTGCAGGATTGGGGCCTAAATCATCTGCTTGACTTTGTTCTGGTAGTAAGTGATCAAATGTTACCATGCAGTGGCTGTTGGTGGCTTGTTTGAATTGAGGTGGTGTCAAGGTGTCTACTAGAGCTGGTCAAGTTCGTTCTTCCCTCTCCAAATTTCCAAAAATGTAGACCAGCTCTGTAGAGAACTGAAAAGCAGATTAAAAATTCCAGAAATTCAACATTCCTCCCGCCCATTTTTTAAAATTGGAATTCAAAATTCCAGAGAAAGTTTTCAAACATTGTTCTGGTCAAGAGATGCCATCACTGTGAGCATACTTGACTGCAATCCCAGAACAGAGACTGAATGGCTAATGGAGACTGAACTGTCACTTCATCTCTTCATGTTGCCCCTCTGTTTCAGAGAGAAACTTGGACTGTTGCTCCCCAAACTGTTCTTATTCTGTGGATCGACAAAACTCCAGGCTCCCCTGGTGTCCAACCAATACCTTTCACTAGTGATAAATCCACTTTAAAAAGAAAAATCAAACACTGGATAATAAATAGACAACATCTATATGGGAATAGTTCATAAAGAAATGTACACTTGGCAGGAGGAATGTTAAAAAGACAAATCTGATTCCCTAAGAGATTCACATGGTAGCCTACCTTGCAAAAATCTCACCTCCTATTAGATGTAAGTAGTGGGTCATGTTCTTATCTTGCTCACAACTGTTTGTCAGAGGGTGGAGCTGGATGGCAGGAGAGAGATCACTTGATCATTACCTGTTAGGTTCACTCTCTCTGGGGCACCTGGCATTGATCACTGTCGGTAGACAGGATACTGGGCTGGATGGACCTTTGGTTTGACCCAGTATGGCCATTCTTATGTTAACTGCCTTTGAAGACTGATTTTTCTCCCCCACTGAGTAGAATTTGATCTTAAAATTAGCTCTCAATAATAGTAATACAACCTGTTATAAACACCTAATTCATAGCACTTTTGTTTACAGCTGGACATCTGCAGCTGTGAAACCACATTTTTAAAGACTGATGAAGGTAGAGAGCTCCAAAATATGCATATTCAAAAAAAAGACAGGAATCTATACAAACTTAATCCATGCATTCATTGTGCATGAAGCAGTTCACTTCTTTTAAAAGTGCTTGTTGGATTAATACTATACCACAGTCCAGAAAAGTCAGTGTCCATCTGTGCATCATATATTTTAGGCTGTCTAATATTCTATCCATAGGAGATCAAATTCCTGGACTGCCTCGTGGTATCATAACATTACATGGAGTCACTTTGTTTCCAATAGATGTGATGTGACCCTACATAATATGATGTGAAGCAGACTGTAAAACCATTACCCACTTCTGGCATAATCTAATTAAGGGTAATGGTTTGTCTGCACTGTCCACAGACCAGAAGGTAGCCTCAATGTATATTAGCCAGTAACTATATTAGTCAAGTAATGGCTTTCCTTGGGAGTTTCATTCTCCTGTACTCAGGAACCCCACTGCAGATAAAGTCCAACAATCTTTAAGGAAGGTGAACTTGCTGTATTTATACCAGGGCTCACTAGAAACAAAATTTCACTATATTTAAGTAGGATGTTACTGCTGATGACAGAATAGACCAAATGGGTTTTATTTATTTATATATAAATTATTTGGTTTTGTCCAGTAAAAAAAGCCATCCACCCCCATTCCCCAATAAAAAACAAAAACACACTACACTACTTCGAATATGAAGTTTCCATACATTTAATCTTTACTTTGAGCTGATGGTATTGGGCACTTACATTTTTACAATTTGTCCAAGTTATTAACATGTAGACGTTTCCAAAATGTTTTTAACTAGAATTTTGGATGATTAGAAATCAATTATTATCGTTATTTATATTATACCATGAAACTATTATCAAGTGACAAGGCATTACGCACAACTACAAAATGTGGAATAACTGGTTAGTTGGTAGTACTTCTGACAAGGATCTAGGGATCACAAATTGAATGAGTCAACAATGTAATGCAGTTGTGAAAAAGGCGACTACTATTTTGGGGTACATATGGAAGGTAATTGTGCCACTCTGTTCAGCACTGGTGAGGCCTCAGCTAGAGTGGAGTACTGTGTCTAATTCCAGGCACCCTTCTTTAGGAAAGATATGGTCAAACTGGAGATAGTCCAAAGGAGAGCAACAACAACAACAAAACATGTTTTCTACCTCACCTATGAGGAAAGTTTAAAAAGAAACAAAACCGTCTTGAGAAAAGGAGACTGAGGGGCAGAGCTGTAACAAGGAATTTTTGCGCCTGAGGCAAGGGCCGGCTCCAGGCTTTTTGGCGGCGGGTCCCTGAGTCCCTCTTGGAGGGAAGGACCCGCCGCCGAATTGCCACCGAAGAAGCGGCAGTGGCAATTCGGCCGCAGGTCCTTCCCTCCGAGAGGGACTCCGGCGGCAGCTCTACCACCACCACTTCTTCGGCGACGGGTCCCGAAGTGCCACTGATCACGGCTTTTTTTTTCCCTCCGCCCCGCTAGGGTGGTAGAGCTGCCCGAGGCAAGTGCCTCACTCGCCTCGCCCATGTTACAGCACTGCTGAAGGGGGACATAATAACATTCTTCAAATACATTAAGGGCTGCTATAAAGAGGATGGTGATCAATTGTTCTCCATGTCCGCTGAAAATAGGAAAAGTGTGGTAGTAATGGGCTTAATCTGCAGCAAGGGAGATTTAGGTGAGATAGTGAGGAAAAGCTTTCTAACTAGAAGGGTAGTTAAGCTCTGGAATAAGCTTCCAAGGGAAGTTGTGGCATGCCCCCTCATTGAAGGTTTATAAGAACAGGTTGGACAAACCTGTCAGGAATGGTCTCGGTTTACTTGATCCTGCATCAGCACAGGGGACTGGACTTGATCTCTCATGATCCCTTCCAGCCCTATGTCTAAGATTCTATGAAGTTACAATGTAATATATCCATTTATTGAAGTCTTCCCATTAGAAATCAATCAGATAAAACACTAGCACCTCCAGAGGATATTTAGGGTCAGATTCGACCACACTTACTCATGCCAAGGAGTACCTAACGTCACTAATGGGCCAGGTCAGATTAAGGCAATTCTTGGACCTAGGAACACCCCAATCCACCCGTCATGCCCTGCCCCGCTTTGCGGTTGTAGTTGCAAGAGCCACCCATACAAGTGCTGTCTGCCGGGCGCCTGCAAACACTCATCTTTGGGCTGGGCCTCGCCCTCCCTGAGCAGTCACAACTTCAGACAGGCTGAAGCCTGTTCTGGAGGAGAGAAGGGTCAGTCCCCACCCACCTGAGCACAGGACTATGCACATGGCAACACCACCTCAGCCGAGCCATGATGGGGTCACAGCAGCAAGGGTCCCACACATGCAGAGTTCTCTGCTGGGATGGTGCCCCTACTAGGGGAGCAGGTGATTATGGAGCAAATCACCCCACCGGCGTTATTTCTGCACAGTGTCGGCAGACTTGGATGGGGATCACGGCATCGTTTATAGTGGGGTCACATTTTCAAGTTCATCTTTGCAGCCAAAAGGTCTAGAAAGATAATTTTGTTTTAAAATGCACGCTGAAATTCTGACCTCATCAAGTGACTCCAAGAGCTGGGGTCCCATACATAGTCCTCTCTCATCTGTGCCTTAATCCAGCTCTGCTAAAGGAATTCACGGAAACCAGCGGAACAGCTTGTGGAGTAAGGCACAGCTCAGCATGGGAAAGGTTGGCAGAATCTGGCCTGTGACTGGTTTGTTTAAATAAAATCAAATGTTCTGCAAGTCCTTTAGTTAGCTTTTTTGGTAGGAAATGAAAGTAGGAAAGGCCTGGGACGCCGCTGCTGGGAAATGCTATTCCAAGCCAAGCAGGGCCAATGCAGCTACAGTTTTGAGAGGCAGAGAGGCATCCAGGAAACCTGACGATTAAGCCACGTGTTACCAAAAAGCAACCCAATCTACACATACTATACAAATTTCTCCTTCTTGGGATTCTTTTGCCAGCATTAATCTTAGCACTTTGCTTTCAGGGTTTACAAAGTCATAGCACTGAATGAACAAAAGCCTTATTATGCGTGGCTTGGTGTACGTTGCTTTAGCAATGAGACATGACAGGCAATGAATTTCTGGGAGATTATTAGCACACCGTGGATGGTGTGATAATGCAGAAAGCTGAAGGGCCAAAAGGCAAAAACGGAGACTTTAATCACCCAGAAAGTAGAATAATTGCTCTGAAATGCATTTCCCGGAGTGTCTAGTGGCTGTTATGAAGTGGAATGAATTCATACAAATAAGGAAGAGAGTTTGACCTGGGTATTTACTGGGCGCCAGAGACATGACATTACTGACAGCCAATCAGCAAGCCCCAATTAGGTGCAGCATTCCAAAGCTGCTTCATAATTAGTATTACATACAAGTTAACCCTGAGAAGATTCAAGTCCATGTGAACGTGACCACCATAAATAACTGGAATTCTCATACATTTTCTTTTATGTGGCAGAATAAACTATTCCACGGTAACACCCTCTGTTACCTCTACAGGAGAAATATCACTAACAAACAATGGGCATATACATGAAGGGCTGGATTCACAAAACAACTGAAGAGTGGTAATACTGTGCGTCACCATGCCTAACTTCTAGGTGCCTAGAAAGTCACACCAGGAAAAGGGTGTATCCCAAGCTCTGCCCCTCCTGGGGAGCTCAACACCTAAATCCAGGCTGGAGGGAGGTACCTCCCTCTGTTTAGGATTCTCAGCTGTCAACCTACTCTTGTTGTTAGGCATCTACACGGTTTTTCAAAGAAGCCAGGGGAGGGAGGGAGGAACCACCCACATAACTTTTATCCTAGAGAGTAGGGTGCTCAGCTGAGATATGCAAAACCTCTAAGGGAAAAAAGGTATTTGAACAAGACACTGCCATTTCTCAGGTGATTGCTCTAACCACTGGGCCGTAGGATATTCTGATAAAGATTTCCCTTGGTCTGTCTCTTGTTGACCCTGTTCCACTGTGGATAAATAAAGTAAAGTCATTGGAGCTGGGGGACTGGGTCTCCAAGGTGACAGCTCTGACTATGTAGTGGTGGTGATTCTCTCGGATTCTTTCATTGTTTATGCACAGTGGAACAGCAACAGCTTCCAAAAAGAGACTGAAGGTGTTTCACATCAAAATATCCCACAGCCCCTATGGTTAGGGCACTCCCATGAGAGGATTTCAACAGCCATCTGCCCCCTTTCTCCCAGGCAGAGGAGGGACTCAAACCAGGATTCTTGCACATCCCAGGTGAGTACCCTAACCACTGGGCTCCTCCTCCCCCACACTGAAGATTTTTTTTTTGTCAGCTCACCTACAGGGGCCTGATCTAGTGGTCGAGTTCTGAGCCTGCTTACCCGACTGGTCCCCACGGGCAAGTTAGGTAAAAGAATGCCTATCATTCTGGGGCTTAGGCATCTGTACACCTTGTCTGGAAAAGTAATGCACATGCTCAGAGGCAGAAATATAGGCACTTAGGGAGCTTTTACTGCAGAAACAACTTAGGCTTGTTCTACACTGGAAAATTAAGTCAGCTTAACTACCTCATTCAGTGGTGTGAAAAAACTACACCCCTGAGCAGTGTAATTAAGCCAACCTAACCCACAGTGTAGACAGTGCTAGGTTGATGGAAGAATTCTTCTTCTGTCCACCTAGCTACCACCTCTCCGGGAGGTGGATTACCTATGCTGAGGGGAGAACTCCTCCTGTTGGCGTAGGTAGTGTCTACACTGGAAGACTATAGTGGTGCAGCTATAGCATTTCAAGCATAGACACCTACAGGGTTCAGCAGCAGCTGAACAAGGGTTTTGTGACTCCCAGTGGGGCCTTCTTCTGAGATTTAGGTATCTAAAATGGCAGTTGGGTGCCTAAATCTTTTATAAATCTGTGGGATACCAACAAATCCACAATCCTTGATGATGTGTGATAACATCATAAAATATACCTGTTGACAATGACACAAGTATATGCCTAGATAGATTGATCTGCGCTTAAAGGAGTGTAACAAACGCTGTGGTCACCTTAAAACTTCATTGTCATCACCATTACTGCACACTGGCCCCTTGGCATTTCTAACCCTGTTACTGCTGTGGACTCTGATCCTCTGTCTCCAGAAGAACAGGCCTCTCTTACTTTAACTGAAATGCACTGCCTCCATGCATCACGTGATGGCACCGACAGCAGTGGTTAGAGGAGACATTCTGATTCATTCCAGTAGACAGCAATGGCACCTGGATACACTCACTAGCAGAGATAGGTTGTGCGTATGTATGTTTGGGGGTTCTTTGGCTAGCTCTACTAATCACTCTATTACAGTATCTTCCAAGAGAGACATTTAAGAGAGCCAGCTATGGGATGGGTTGAGGGTAAGGCAGTGGTTTCATTTCCGGTGAAGGTGCACCAACATTCATAGCAACCTGGGGTTATAACTGGAGCTGGGGCAACAGCTCTAAGAGAAGGCTGCCCAAGCATTTCCATTCTAAGGATCAGTTTTCCAGTTGATCATCAATGTCTGAAGACTTGACCTTTCAGGAGGATGTTTTCCAGGTTTAGTCTCTAATGAAAGGTAATTTTTTAAAAGTCTGATAAGCCGCATTTAAGAAAAAAAATATATACCCTTGTACTCCACTAAAATAATAAAGTTGCAACATTCTCTGATCAGCCCTAGAATTGAAATGGCTTAGAGTAGAGATGTGAAATCAAGCAGGGAAATATCCCCTTATTGAGGGGGACATGCCATTGGGCATTCAAGTACCAATTATTTTTGCGTTAGCTGAGGGATATGCAAAAGGTGGCATCCAAAACTTAAGTGTAGTGGATTGGGTACAAATGGTTAGGACTTTTGACAATTTTTCAGATGATGGTAGATTGCGCCCACACCCATGAGATCTGTACATACAACTTGGGAATCCCTTCAGTCTTATAAGGAGCGACTTCTAAATTATTCTAGTATTTCCGGATCTAGTAAAATGGAACCACCACCTTTCCTCATCAAAGTGTCCCTTAGTCTAAGGAGACCCATGTGACGCCAACACATCAAGTGCCAGCTCATGCCAAGGTCCCCATGCCTCAGTGGAATACTGGCAAATATATAGTTAAAGTCAGTCTGGCTCATCTGTGTGTTAGTATTGTTAAAAGAGGTGTTAGAATTCTAAGAATGTGTTTAGATTTTATTGAATACTTGTGAGTTGCTGCATGCGTTGATCTCACTTATAACAGCTGTAGCATAATTATATGGTAATATTTGAGTGGTTGTATTGTAAACCTCTATGACTAGGTAAATCACCAAATAGGAGAGAGACATTAAACTAGTGTGAAGTGCCTATCTGCAACAAGAGGTGTTACATCTTGCCCAACAGGAAAGAACCATCAACACCAGACAGACTATTGTGGGACAATAAAGACATGTGGTGTTCTGCCTGCCCCTGAAGATGAGTCATGAAAGTGGATTCCTCCCATCAGCTGAGTTGGCAGCTTAGAACACAAGACAGGAGGGGGATAAAACCCCCTAACACAAAGCAACTGATTATCTCTATGCTACTTGGGCTCCTGGGGGCCAGGTTTACTAGGCATAAGCAAGAGGTCCCCAGTGCTTAGCCTGAGTTAGCCCTAAAGGTCATATAGGGCTTGCTTCTTGTAGAAGCTTCTATTACTTTTTGAAACTGAAGAATAACTTATTTCTTTATCTATGTTTATCTGTTTTAACCTTGTAAATAACTCTCTAGTTTCCTTGTCCTCTTTAGTAAATCTTTATCTAGTTGATTATAGGATTGGATACAAGCGTTGTCTTTGCTGTGAGATCTAAAATTCAATTGTCCTGGGGTAAGGGACTGGTCCTTTGAGCCTGGGAGTAACCTGAATGTTGCTATGATCTATCACAAAGATATGCTCCCCTGGATGGCAGGGTAAATTACAGCACACCAGGGAACTGGCTGTGACTCCATGTTTAGGCCATAGTGCCTGAGGAATTTACACTTGATAATTGGTTGGTGAAATCTAAATATAGTCAATTTGGAGTTCGTGCCCTGATTCTTAAGAATCTGCCCTGAGGTGGTACGCACTCTCTTGAATCACTGCAGACAGCCTGACAATTTGTACAGCGGGAGGGGGAGAAGATCCCGAGTTCCAGGCCTACTTCTTCCACTGAGTGACCTTAATTTTTCTGCGCTCTTTAAAAATATTTGGCAAATATTCCCCCCATTTGTAGCACATACAGGGTAGAGGAGGCCCAGGGAAATTACATGGTTTGGCTATTCTCACATGTGTCTGATCGCCAAAGTAATAAACTCATTTATGTTCCACTGAACCAAAGGGAAATCACGTTTGAGATCTATGTCCTTGGTTATGCCATCTGTGAAACAGAACTACTAACACAAGCCACGTTTGTTGTGTTCTTTGGGATCTGAAGACTGACGTGCTATTTTGTTATTAAGTCTATATTACAGCTAGTAAAATGGAAACACAGCCAAGGCTAAAGAATTTCCATGAGTTGCACTAGGTGGTAATTTGTTAGGTCATTGAACCAAGAGACCTATGTTTAACTTGAGGATTTTCCTTTACAAAAGCAACCCCAGTTTGTTCCTGCACTTTTATCTAACTATAATATTTTCCAATTAATGTACAGAAGTAGTCTGCAATTCCCAAGATCATACTTAGATACAAGACTGACTATCTACATTGTGGTAGCCAATTAATTTAGCCTCAGATGTCTTGGAGGAATGTCAGCCAGCCCTGCTGATTTGTTAGTTTGATATAGCACTTTCTTTGTGGTCTCAAAAGAGGAGATGTTCAATCTTTTGCAGCACCTCATCTTTATTATCTGAAAAGTATAGATATGTCCCCCACCTTATCTGTGGTTAGGTATGAATAATAAGTTGGCATGCTACTTTTCTCTTCATTAAAAATGTAAGAGAAACGGTTAAGTGATCTGTGGTGTTTTTCACATTCAATGAAAGCACTGCATTCAGAACTTGGCTCTCCCCCACTATACATTTAGCATATTTCAGATCAGAAAGTGAAACTGAAGGCGAGAAGCACAGCCAAGCTACAGTTCTTTCCAAAGGAAAAAGAAGCAAGCTACCAGAGTGCAGAGGGTTTGTCCAAGATGGCTTGGCCCAAGCGAAAGGATACCATTTGAAAAACTGGATTCTAGAACCAGGTGTGGACAATTATTTGAGCTCTGGAGAAATTAAGAGTTGAACATGTGGCTGGGTCACTCTTGTAAAGTGCTCTCCTGTAATTAGGGTGGAATTATGCAGAGAGCAGCAAGCGCTTCCATACTAGACAACTTCCTTTGTTCTGTTGACTCAGGACACCTAAGACCAGAGTAAACCACCAAGCAACCCCCACAGGCCTTATGATGTTGTGCACCACCTCCTCTGGATTCTCAACTACTTAGCCCCACCAAGCCAGAGATCATTGGACAACAGTGGACATACTTAGCAATAATCCTTTCTTTTAATGGAACCAGCCCTTCAGAGCCTCTCTGATCTACCATTCCTGCTTTCCCTTAGGCCCGCCACTTTACTCCTGCTGACTGACAGGCTGTTGCTCCACCACCATGCGGCTCCAATGTTCCTCTCTGTGCTGGCTTAGCTGCAGCTGTTAAACATGCTAGCCAACCAGCTGGTCACCTGACATCCCCTCCTCATCAAGATTCCTCACCCCACCTATACAGCTGCCTCTCCAAAATGGCAACCTAGATTCAGGCCTCAGGAGCGTATGGGTGATCATAGTCCTGCCTGATCTGGTCAGATACAGTTCGTAAGATCAACTGTCCTGCAGCCCACCCCCAACTCTAGCCCTGGAGAGATTGTTCACTCTAAAGAATAAGTAAATAAATACCTACCATTACACTAGATACTATGTTATTAGGTAGCATTGTAGCATATGTTGCCTAATATTTTAGCAGTACTAACCACCTTACCCTCCCTATCTCCCAGCTGACCTTTGTTGGGGAGCAAAGTGTTAACCCCCTTTTGAAAAGCACTGATATTCTTGCTCTGTTGCTATTGCAATACAGGATCAGAGGCAGTGAAATGCAGACTCATTTCTCTCCCGGCAATAGCGTTTAAAGACGAGTTCATTTTGTTTAATTTAAAAAGAAAACCAGGATACTGAATTTTAAAAACACTCAGAGCCAAATTCAGCTCTGGAGTATGTGGGTTAAACTTCCATTGCAGTGAGCACAGTTGTACCAATTTCCACCAGGGCTAGAATTGCCCCTCTCTGTGCCAAAGTTTTCAAATCACTCAACTTTGATGTGTCTGACCTTTTACAATCAGGTCACTAGCAGCATCCTGGTGTCATGCTAATGGGCCAGCGTCAAGTGTCATGTTGCTTACACACTCATCCTTCTACGGGATTAATTCATTCTAGCTGAGCTGTAAATAATGGATTTCCTTTTTACCATTTTCTAATATTGCATTTTAGCTATTCTAAGAGTTGAAAATATTCTTAGAATCCGTCCGTTAAGATGTGCTAAGAGACATGAACCTGGGGTTTAGAAATCAGTGGATCTCTGATATCAGAGATCCTGATAACTGGTCTACGGGAACAGGAAGTACCTAAAGGATCTATGTATGAAAAGCAAGGGATGGAATAGATGCCATTCAGGAAATCCGTAACCCATTCTAATCAGCCAGTTTGGATATGGAACCTTTCCAGGTTTGAAGTATGTTATAAATGCTGTCTCCTTAATGGTTATTTGGCATGGTGCAGGATGGGGGGGAGGGACGAGAGGAGAGGGACAGATCATATACACCAATCACGGAGCATATTTACATATAGCGTTTTTCATTAGTAGATGTCTAATTTGCCAAATCTAAGTGCTTGACTATGCGATCTGTAATCCCAGCTCTAATCAGTAGACCACATTCACTTCCCAGAGCCAACAGCAGAATCTAGGAATCCTGATAACTATTTTTGAGACATTTTGGGTATGTTACTCACCGGCAAAACGCTCTGCTGTATCCCCGTTAGGGGCAGGTCCACAGAGGAGAACGTACACCTGACAGCTGCTCCTGTACCTCAAGCAGACAATTGTGTTATGGAGCAGAATGTCCTGGGTTCAAACCTTGATGAATACCCTGTGTGGAGAAGAAACAGGTGTACATGCAGTTAGAGGCTATCATGATTAAGGCTGAGAGTCAGTCACAGAGGTCATGGATTCTGTGATTTTACGAGACCTTCAGGACTAAATTATTGGAATTTTCAGGAAGTCATTTAGTGCAAGGGCTCCGGCTTCTATAAATCTGTGATTTATTGCCCACGTCCTGTCCATGACTTAATAAAAATACTAGGGCTATCGATTAATCACAGTTAACTTACCCAATTAACTAAAAAAAATTAATCGCGACTAATCACACTGTTCAACAACAGAATAACAATTGAAATTTATTAAATATTTGTGGATGTTTTTCTACATTTTCAAATATGTTGATTTCTATTACAACACAGAATACTAAGTGTACAATGTTCACTTTATATTATTTTTATTACAAATATTTGCACTGTAAAAATGATAAAAGAAATAGTATTTTTCAATTCACCTCACATAAGTACTGTAGTGCAATCTCTTTACCATGAAAGAAAATTTGCTGGCCTCTCTATGAGAGGAATGTGATGGGGTTCTGGTTCCAGTTCCCGATCACAGAACATCACAATAACCTATAACTTCTTACCTACTTGGAAATTAACCATAGAAAATAGGTCAAGTTGTTTTTAATCATGAAAAATATATAAACTGGTGCAAAAAGGACAAACTAGATTAGGTCATACAAAAAGGGGCTACTGATATGATTCAAGGATTTTATTGAAATTCTGCTTGTAAAAAACAAGATGTGTAGCTGGAAGTTAAATGAACCAAAATTGGTGTGTCAGATATCAAGCCTAATCAGCAGACAAGATAGTGAAGATGAACTATGCTGCCATTTTCCCCCTTGGGGGTTTCTTAAAAAGACTAAAAAAACCTAGATCTTTCTATCTTTTCTCCTTTTCCCTGACCCCAAGATAGAAGCAGCAGACCAGACCGAAAGACTTTTGTCCAGAGAAGAAAGTTACTTGGCCTTGTTCTTGTTCAAAAAAAATTTTTTTCCCCACCTGTGAGTCCTGCAAATCATACCATCATGACGTCCAGTCCTCAGCCCATCAGTGGTGATACCTAACTGCCAACACTGCGAAGCCATGCAAGATCCAGTTCTGTTCCCTTCCTTTTGTGTTTCTTTCCATCCCTTCCTTCTGCCCTCCTACCCTTGGTTTTCATCAGATCCTGAAATCAACTGCACTGCGTCAGCACAGTGAGAAAGAGATGATCACAGTCCTGCCCTATCTAAGGAGAAAAGGCCTAACCTGATGATGCCCCTGACTGGAATGTCAATCTGGGACCAAGATCAACCTGCCAACCAAAGTATCCATTTGTGACTAATCAGCTGTTCAGTGTTCTAAAGACGTCAACAAAAGCCCCTACCTTTTCTGTCCTCTCTCTCCTCCACATTGTGTCCATTTGTGCAAAAGGTCCTCAATTCTGTGTTTAACATCAGGATTGGAAGTAAAATTAACCTTTTCAAAGAAGGGTTGTTTCGTTTTCAAGGAAAGGTTGCTCTGAAGAAAAAAAAAAAAAAAAAAAGAGAGAGAGACCAACATTTTACCCTCAAAATGAGAAAGACGAAAGGTTTTGATTGCTTGTTTTGCGTTATCACTCAATTTGAGTGTCAATACAAATGCTTGTTTTAACTTGTTTTTCCTTGTGTTCAATCAATAAAACTTTCAATTTGGGAATTAATGCTTTTTGATGAGTGCCAAGAAATCAAGTAAACAAAGGTCTCTGTCGAAAAAAGCCCAGGATCTCTTTGTATTGCTGTTTTTATGTTGGACAGTGAAAGAGTTTAAGCCCCTTTCTCTCTTTTGACCCTTGAGGTTAATCCAACAGAGGCCAAGGGCTGCATAGGCTATGGAGACCGAACTGCCTCTATTATTACATAGAGGAAGTCCCTTCCCCGATCAGGACTCAGGCATGCTAGCCGGGGAGCGTGCGCAGAAAGACTGACCTGCTGCTTCTCTGTAAATAAACTGAGGACTGATCACGAGAGCTGCCGAGCCAATGCCTTTCACCAACACTAAATCTATACCACATTAAAGCTGAAGCGTATGGTTGCATGCAAATACACTCATTAGTATTTTACATAAAATGTCCTATGGGGGCTGCACACAATTTGGCAGCTAGAGACAAGTTTTGTGTTTTTTAAAGTAGAGGGAGGGATAGCTCAGTGATTTGTGCTTTGGCCTGCTAAACCCAGGGTTGGGAGTTCAATCCTTGAGAGGGACATTTAGGGATCTAGGGCAAAAATCTGTCTGGGGATTGATCCTGCTTTGAGCAGGGGGTTGGATTAGATGACCTCCTAAGGTCCCTTCCAACCCTGATATTCTAGGAAAGTACAAACAATCCATTCATATCAACCTACACATTTTTCATCATCTCTCAGGGAGGCTTTCCTCCTCTCTCCAGTGTGGGCTACCATAAATGCTTCCCATTTTTGTAACAGCAGGGCTCTTTCGGATTGCTCCCGAGTAGAAGATTAGATAAAGGTGCATGCTGCAAGGGACAGAGGAGCACGGCCCAGCAGCAACCTTTAGAGAAGGTCACAGGGCAGTGTTCCCTCACCCTGAACCCCTCTCTGCAAACAGTTGTCAGGCTCACTGGTGGTAAGCTCAACACCAAGTAATTTATTCACAGTGTGCTACACAAATCCTTGTCCCTCCACAACAGATGTTTTTTATCTTCTCCTGAGGCACAGAGGGGTGTGTGTGTGGAGATCTCACTCCCTGAGATCCTGGGCTTCTCTGGCCCTTCCTTTCTCTCCTCCTTCCTCTTCCTGTCTCTTAACTGTCCTCAGCTGACCACCAAGTAACAAGGTGATCAGTTTAACTATCCAGTCCTTAGCCAGTTATCACCTCAGTTTGGCCCACGTGGGGATGCTTGCCAAGTGCAGAGAGCAGGGAGTCAGTCTTGGGCTTCTCGCACTGTCACAAAGAAATAGACTGACAAACCACAGGACACGGAAATTGCCATGAGCATCAGTATGCTCAGACAGGTTGGAGGACATTCATCCCCACTTTAAGAGGGGGAGTTCAACTTACCAATCTAAATGGCTATATTGGTTTCCAGCCATTAAAAATAAAATAAAGAATCACAGCCTAGATAACTATCCCCTCTCTGTCATTATTCTTATTGGAGCCTCCCTCTTGAAAACAATTCTAGTAAAGGGCATTCTGCTGTAAATGTCAGCTGTGCGGTCAATGCCAGCTCCCATTCCTGTCACTCTCTCAATGCCTGCGCTGATCTCTCTTTACATAACAGAAGAGAGGTGAAGCAGGAGACAGGGCCCATGGAACATAAAGAGACCCGCAACCCTTGCAGAGCAGAGGGCAAATAAAATAAATCTCGTGGGAGAGGATTCACATCTGATCATTTAGGGAAAAGTTTGCAAGCCTCCCTTGTGAAACTTATCAAGGAGAGGTGCGAAAGCATTTGGGTTGGTTTTTTAATCTCCATTTCAAAAGATTTTCTGTGGAAGTCCAAAAACAAACAAACAAACAAAAAAAACGAGTTATATTTTCAGAATGGTTAGAGCTATGAATGATTACCTCCTCATCCAAGGAAGTTACTTATTCAGAGGTCCTGATTACAACCCATGAAAGGGTTTCTGCATCTGATTCATCAGTTCCACTAACAAAGTAAATGAATATTTGGCAAAACAAAAACAAGAGTTCCCATTTTGCTTAGAATCTTTTTCCTCCCCCCTATTAAGTCTCTCAAAGATTAGCCAAATTCACTTTCTTCACACTCACTAGATACCAGATGCGAACCTGGAAATTCTATAAGAGGAAAAAAAAAAAAAACCAACAGTTACTAATCCAGATATTAAGACACTGCTCAACGTCTGAAATAAAAAAAAAAAATTCCAGTGCTTTAAAAGCTCGATAAATCAATTAAGCCACACTATTGTGCTGTGTAAGCTGAAAGCAACACACACTGTATATATCAGTTTAAGATAAAAATAGAACAGCCAAAGTATACTTGTAGCACTGAAAGCTAAAATGATAAATCTTGCATATTTCATGTCAGATGCGAACAGTGTCAATAGAAAGTAAGATCAGTTGTAAGTTCTCATGCTGTGAAAATAACCACAGCATAAAACTTGTCAGAATTTTCTGATTAAACTCTTTGTCAGAAAATGCTGCTGAGTAGTCTAAACGGAAGCTGTTCAGAAGTTAAGATCAGTTTCAACGAATCTCCCAATTTGAAAAAAAAGGTGTTGAAATGTTTTCTGAAATTGCCAAAGTGCTGTTTTGACTTTTTCAAAATGAAATAAAACAGTTTTACATGCTAGTTAATTTGTACTAAAACAGATTACGAAGGTAAAAATAAAAAAAAAAAAACATTTTGATTGACTCAATCCAAGATTTTTTTGGATGATTAATTTGTGAAATTTGAAACGGGGGTTGTGTTCCAGTTTGGGATGGGAATTTTTTTCTATTTATTAGACATCTCAAGTTCTCTGGGGATGGGAAAACCATTTTCTGCCCAACTCTACCATGGAATTTCAGGAGAGTCAGAGCTGAAGTCTCGAGCTCTCAACTGACAGTTATAGGACATGAACTACTCAAACTCAGTTGGCATGGAGCCAGAGACAACACTTAGGGCTAGATTCACAGAGAAAACTTAGGCACGTCACCATGTCTAATTTTCAGACACCTAGAAAGTCATTGGGATTCTCAGAACCTGAGTCTGGTGCCTAGGCCCTCTAAACAATGAATGGGGAGACACAGGCACCTCACAAAAGCCAGCATGCTACGTAGGCCCTTGCCTAAACTAGCCAAGCTAAACCCTACCCATCTCTCAGAGATGGATACCCAAATCCAGGATGCTGGGAGGCACCTCCCCCAGCTTGGGATTCGTAGCTGCAAATCCTCTCTTGGCATCAGGTACCTATGCCATTTTTGCAAGGGACTGGGGGGAAGGAGGAAAAGCTCCCTCATAACATTTAGCCCAGTGGTTAGGGTACTCACCTACAATGCAAGAGGCACCCAGTGCAGCCCCTCCCTCCACCCCCATAGCTGATGCGGAGAAAAGATTTGAATAGAGATCTGCCACCTCTAACCTCCGGGGGATGGATAGCTCAGTGGGTTGAGCATTGGCCTGCTAAACCCAGGGGCTGTGAGTTCAATCCTTAAGGGGGCCATTTGGGGATTGCTGTGAGCAGGGGGTTGGACAAGATGATCACCTGAGTTCCCTTCCAACTCTGATAGTCTATGATTCTGATGTGGGGCTCCCTCAGGCTTTCCTGTTTAGGTGCCTAATGTGGCACTTAAGTGCCTTAGCCCTTTTGTGACTCTGGCCTACAGAGCCCCTCAACACGTTACCATCATATGTTGAAAATTAAGCTCAAAACAGCTCACGGGATCTTGAATAAAGCCATGTAGGAACCTGGCCTAGTTTTCTTTGCATTGTGTGTGGCTTGGAAGCAGGAAAAGGAATGCTTAAAAAGGCCAGCCAGCTTCCAACTAACCATGACCTAGTTTCATGTTAATGGCAGTGCTAGCACGGTATCCAAGTTGATACAGAGTTATGTCAGGAAGCATCCAAAGCTGCTCAAATTAGTATCATTTCAAGCTGTAGTGATATCTTCAGTGTCTTTAGGTGCTCACCATTTCTGAGGAAGTGGAAATCTCTGCCAGGTTGTCAGTAAAAAACACGAAGCACAACTGCCTAGCCGGTGAGTTACTAGCCCCAGAAGCAACTGTATGCTGTTACTACAGAGGTGGGAAGACCACGAATAATATTTACAAATATTCACCTGAGTTTTAAAATCAGCCTGATTACGAATTGCTGGTGAACTTTATAAATATTAGAGACAACACAGTTAGCAAGAGAGGTGCAGGAGGGGAGCTGGGAACAAAAACGATAGTAATTTTATGACTAAACCAGAGTATACTATAGCATTTTTCTGTAATAGAGAAAAGAAAAAAAAAAGAAAAAAAAAGTTGCTGCACCACCATCAGCTCACTAGAGCAGCATAAATCCCCTTTGCTTCTGGATAATTGATTTTCCAGCAACTCCTCCAAACTGCATAATGTCCCATGCTTCTCTGAGCTGTGTTTGGCTGAGGCTGGAAGGTTATTCTAAGGACCTTGTGCTCTCTGACCCTTTGCATAGTATCTTGCCTTTCCTTAGACTAGTATCTGATTGTACATGCCTCGCCATGGCTGATGAGGTGTAGCCTGACACCGAGTTGCCCCTAGAGACTGGGGGGTTGCACATTGTAGCATTGCTTTCGCAGGATTAGAGTCTCCAACCAAGAGAAGAACTCCCAGACAATTCTGTGTCTTAGTTACAAAGGAAAAAATAAATCAGAGGCCCTTGTGCCTAAGCCAGTCCTGTTCATCTTGCAGTATTCTAATGAGGTCAAGGAATATGCCAAATAGATCACGCTCTAGATTTAAAAAAACGCTACTGCAAAGTGACTCCAAAACACTACTGTAATCAGTAGATTTGTGCACAAATCAAAACATGAACTTGGTATTCATCCCATCCCTAGTCTCATTGTATAATGCAATCTATTGTTCACGAGTGTTGGCTTAATAGTATTCACTGAAACTGCAGGGACCCTTTTCCCCCCCACTGCAGGATACGAGTAACACCCATTGAAATAAATGGGGAGTATTTATATTCTACAGGAGCAGAAGCAGACCCAGGAGACCATCGTTGATGATTAGGTAAGAATCTGCTTCCTACGAGCTCATCTGCATTAGGTGAATGCAGTGGAAACCTTTATGGGGAGGATGAAAAACAATTTTTTTTTCCTTGGTTGAACTATGAAGTATTCTTAGCCAGGAGATTGATATAATGAAACCAGTGCTGTGGAGTGCTCCAAGACTGCCTTTTACCTGTCTGTTTAAACAGGCCTGATTCTCTTCTCACTTCAGCAGTTTTACACTCATGTTACTGCATCAGGTTAGGGGACTCCTGATTTACACCAATATGAATTGGACTCCTCGATCCTCACCAAATACACGTAATTAAACTCACTAGTAGGGCATTACTTTGCCTAAATTATAACACTAGAGTCATTGAACAGGCATTTCGGTTAGATAGCATTGCCACTTCATCCATCCATCATAGCCATTTACTAGCCTAATCAGAACGTACACGCTTGTTACCATGGTAGTCAAGTTCCCTCAGAAGTTCTGAGCAAGGTTATTTCATTCATTTTCTTCGCTTGCTTATCTGAAGAGCCTTAAACGGTTGCCACACTTCTTTGCTGAGCACTCCGGCAGTTTCTGTTTTGTACTGATAGATTTACTCCTGTTACCTACTCGGTGAAATTCTGCCTATAAATGCAGACGTTGTTGAACAATCTGCCTTGTAGAGAGGCACTGTGGTTCAGTGGCTAGTGCACCGGACTTGGGCGTCACAAGCTCTATTCACAGCTTTGCTATGTGACCGTGGAAAACTACGTCACTACTGTTTCCCTTTATTTATTTCAGTTGTAAGCTCTGAAGGGCAGAGGTTGTCTTGCACCAGTCTCCATTGAGGAACTGTCCTATAACACATTTCAGTCTGTTTGTGTCAGCCGTGGAGACAATCTGCAAGTAGTTTCTTGGCTTCTGCACTTGGTTGAAATGTTGTGATATTGGTTGTTTGATGGTGGGGTAAAGATGGGGGTGGGGGGAGGGGAGAAATCAAACCTTCAGAATATTGACCCAATTTATATGTCCTGTCCTCAGTGAATTAGAGGGATTACCTTCTTTTTAAACTGTTTACGTCCCTTGACGCGAGCAATGTAAAACAGTCAAGCCATCCTGCTGTATTGCAACATCCAAGAGAGAGAGAAGATAGACATTATCCCTGGATACTGTAAAGCAGTGCTTCTCCAATTGTTGAAAGTTGAACTGTTTCAGGAAAATGAACCAAATCACAAGCTTTGCCCTCAGTCCTGCCGCATGCTGAAGGTCTACCCAAAATGAGCAGCCACTCAAATCTGATTGACACTGGGAATTTACCTCATCACAGCTACATCGCTCAAGGGTGTGAATAAGGAAGTGTTATTTCACGTAACAGAAGAGCCAGGGGTCACCCAATGATATTAATGGGCACCAGGTTTAAAACCAACCAACAAGTACCTCATCACACAATGTACAGCCATCCTTTGGGATTTGTTGCCAGGAGATGTTGTGAAGGCAAAAAGTATAATTGGTTTCATAAGAGAATTAGGTACGTTCATGGAGGATAGGTCCATCAATGGCTATTGGCCAAGATGGTCAAGGATGCAACTCTCCCTCCCTCACTTCATGCTCTGGGTGTCCCTTGCCTCTGACTGACAGAAGCTGGGAGTGGATGACAGAGGATGGATCACGTGATAATTGCCCTGTTCTTTTCATTCCCTCTGAAGCACCTGGCAGTGGCCACTGTCAGAAGACAGGACACTGGGCTAGATGGACCATTGGTCTGACCCAGTGTGGCCATTCTTATGTAAAACAATATCCCATGGGGGACCCCAACTAACAAAGCTGGCCTTTTAACTCAAACAGAGGCTCCTGAAGTTAGCTGTAGAAGTCCAGGGTTCAATCTCTGCGGACAACACAACCATGGGTATTGTTACACAATAAGACAACCTAGCTCTTATATAGAGCTTTTCATCAGTACATCTCAAAGTGCTTTACAAAGAAGGTATAATTATTTTACAGATGGGGAAACTGAGGTTCAGAGCAGTGAAGTGACTTGTCCAAGGTCACTGAGCAGTCCAGTAGCAGAGCTGGGAATACCACCCAGGTCTCTTGAGTCTCAGTCCAATGCACTATCTTAAAGGCCACACTACACCAGCACCAGCCCAAATCTTCCCCTCTGTATCTGGCTAGAAAGGTAAAACAATCATTAATCAGCTAATCATCCTCTCCATCTGTCCACAGCGCCACAAAACTCTAGGTAATACCTGAACGGTGAGACAACCTTGGTTTAGTTTTACATTCTCCTGGCCAGAAGAGGCGGGACATTGAGTGGAGGTCAGTGCTAGGGTTCCCAGGGGAAGTGCCCCACCCCCGCTTCCTGGCTGGGAGGATGGTGGCTGTGATACAAGCCTTAAGCGGGAGGAAGTATAGGAATCCTTAGGGCTTCTTCCAGATGAAGAGAGAAAACACAAAGGAACCGCAACAATACACTTCGCTTCCTTCCCCCACCATATGAAAAGCCCTTTTAGAAAGGGACCTGTGTGTCAGCTCTATTAACATGACCAATAGTAACATTCCCACAGCATCCACAGGGAATGCGGAGATCAGCCAAGATGAAAAAAATCCATTTTTATTTGCAAAGACATCTGAATACATATTTACTTAAAGTGTACTGGCTGCAAAAGGATTTCCTTCAGTTAGTGACCTCCGATGGAAGTGCAGCTGCCCCCCTGCCCAGTCATGGCTAATGATTTTTTCTCTCAGCCTTCTAGAGAGCTTCTAGTAGCTTCTAGCTTTTATCCTGTGATGTGTTCTATTACACTGGAGAGGAGGTATGTCGCCTTGAAATAAAAGTTATTTTCTATTACTCGTATTTAAAATTCCTTTCATGTTATACATGGGTGACATTATTGGAAGCATGATTGTCCAATAACAAGCTATTGCCCCATTTCACTGTACAGTAACTTTGCAGTTGGCACCACTTCCTGCACTGCGTTAATTGCTATCTTCTCCTTGTAGACAGTAGAGCTGTGCAAAGAATGGATTTTTTTTTTCCATTTGCAGAGAGTTTGAAAAAATAAATTCTTTTGAGTCGACCGGAAAGTAAATTTTTGGCAAATCAAAGAGGAAAAAAAGGCAATTTGGGTTGAACAAAAAGATGGGTTTGTTTAGATTTTGAGCTCGCTCTCTCTCTCTCTCTCTCTCACACACACGCATTTTTTAAAATAAAATTGAAGGCAATTCTGCATTCATTTAGACTCCCAAAATTGAAACCTTGTTTCAAAAATGTCAGTGAAATATTTTTATTTTTGGATTTCCCCTTTCCCCCCAGATGAACAATTTGGCAAAAATTGACATGAGTGCACAAAATATTTTGATGTCACTGAATCTGCATTTTTTCATCCAAAGAAAGTTTCAGCTGAAGAGTTTCTAGTAGATAGTGTATGTATCCTATTGGTAAAAAGTAATTTTCCTATAAACATTTTCTATTATGTAATATGTTCATGGAAATATGTTGTTGCTAGGTAAAGAAGAGTTCCAGAAATTTACATTCGCGATTTTCATCCCTCTCTTTTTTTATTATTGGCCTTTGCTTGAAGCCAGCATCTTTGGCCTTCCACCCTACAGAGAGTCATTCGTACCAATGCAAAGTGAATGTGGAATACCACTATTCCCACTTGGGATCATTTGCACCCATTTCGCACTGGCATGAATGCTTACACTACGTGCAGGGCAATGTTGAGTTGGTCCATTTGTTTCTTTAGCAGCTCTCTATAGTCGTCACATGAAGTCATGTTTAAGATCTTCACCACGTAGGGCACTTGGCATCATGGGTCAGATTCAGGCCTTCTGTGAACACCTGCATCTTTAGGGATTTTACTAAAGTTCCATGGACATCAGTGGGAGTAAAGATATCCAGGGTAGTGACTCTGTGCGTTATCAGGCTGTGTTGGACTGACACTGATCATGTCCTCCAGTGAAACTGACTAAATGGGTTCCATGGTATTGACAAAGATAAATACATAGCCTGTGTGCAACTTGGGGTATTGCTATAATGCTTGTCCCTCCCCTGCATGGCTCCATCATTTCATTATCAGCAACACTGCAGTTCCATGTCTTATTGCAAGGAAACAAAAAAGTTGCCATAAAACTCCAGTGCAAATGCACTGTGTGGGCAAAATTCACCCAGGGCAGGGGGTGAGTAAAAGGCCTACATAACACTTAGACCTTCAAAAGAGGACTCACATTGGCCTGGTGCTGTTCCTCTGCATGAACAGGCAGAATGAATATACAACATGGAGCAGAGGGCAAAACTAAGGTCTAATTTTCATTTTTTTTTAAATAATCAAGCAGACTTTGAAGTTTTTGCTTAAAAATATATAATAAAGAGTTATCTGGATAGATCCAAGAAGTTTGCATTTGATGGATTGTCAAGGAAATGGGTTATTTAAAAAGCTGTGTCTTTTTTTGTTTCACTTGAAAGATTTGGCTGGTGTTTCAAGTTCTCATGAGACACCTCAGAAATACTGATAGGATCTTTTGATTCTTGTTCATTAAAGGTATATTGGAAGCCTAGTGAAGAGGGAGGACATTTAAATAGCTTCAGAAACATTGCAGTGTACAATGTAGGGAATTTAAAGGCTCTCAAGTCACTTAAATGTGGGCCACCTCCAAAAAATAAGTCATGCATATGAAAAACAAATCTTTCATTTGCATTAAATCATCAGCAATAAAACCTGACATTGGAGGCAGGCAGCACACTCGGCACCTCAGTGCAGACAGCACACTCAGTGCATCAAGTTAATGGAGTAGTATGTAGCAATTTTGCATTAGCCTATTACTTTTATCCTTCACAGGTGCATTTGAGTACTTAACTTTAGTTGGAAATTACATTATTAAGCATCTTGCCGAGTGCATCAAAAAGGGATTGGCTCATTTTGAAAGCCTGTTTGTTTTGTGTAGCAATTTCCTTTCTGATTCTCACTAATGATTGTTGATATTACGGCAATCTCAACCACTTAATCAGCTGATAGTATAAAAAATTGGAAAAGCCTCATCGAGGATGCATTTCATTTTACAGACCAATATCGTGGTGCAGTCACTTTTAGGGTAAAGGAACAGCAACTTACATAAGGATCAGTTGGTTCCTAAGGTCATTCCCAAAGTAATTGGCCACCAGCAGCACAATATCCTCTACAGGATCTGTACGACACACATTGCAAGATACCCTCTGGACAGAAGAAATGACTGGAGCAGATATTCGCATAATTTCATGTGCCGCCTACTGGGTAATTCAAGCCATTTGCACACAGACTGACTTCCTGGCGACTCCTCCAAACTCTTCCCTCCTTCAATCTGTGCTCCTCCCTTCAAATTGCATGCAGGGTACTAGAAGTATTACCGGGCACTTATGGCACTTTGCATTTTCAGAGCACTTTAAAATATTACCAAGTTATGAAGAATAACACTCTTGTAATGTACAAAGGTATTATCCCTGTTTTACAGGCGGGAAAACTGAGGCAGAGGGGTTAAATGACTTGCGCGTAGACACGGATGGAATCCATATCAATTCCCTGGATAAGGAATTCCAAAAGTGTTCCTGAATCCCAGTGCTCCTCTGACAAGCCACATCCATGTTCCATCCCACCATACGTCATGTACACAGTAACTTCTGTCAGTTTCAGTCTTTGCACACACCTGAGCCATCCCTGGAGAGACACTAGCCACTGCAAAAGGGGTAGACCAGGGTACGACCATGACTACATCCCACTTAGGGCCAACCAGCAGAATTATCTAGCCATGGTGAGGATTATGGGTATGTCTGAATTATGACCTCCAAAGAACTGATATCTGCATGCCCTTTGGGGGTCTACAAGAGCTTTCTTCTCACCCCATGACAAGCCCCTTCCTGCACCCAGCCATACCACCAGCACACATTCCATGCCATGGCTTATGAGGGGAGGCTGCACAGAGGAGCCTATGATTCCCCAACACAGAACCTAGGCCAGGAGAATATCCTGGTCAGCTGAGATTTTACGACCCCTATACATTGCTGCAGTGGTGTACAGGGGCCATAGAGAGGAGAATTCCCTCCTCTGTCCTTATGCTGCTGCTGAATTGTGGCCACTTCCGAGAAGGTGGCAGTCATTTGGACAGCAGCCTGCAGGACAGCACTAGTGTGAGGGGACAGAGGGATGCACTGTTTGCATGTCCTCCCACATGAAATCTGTGAACCTTCAAGTGTGCCCATCATCTCCAACAATCCTACCCTTTAAAGAAGTGCTACCGATCAAATCTTTTGCATGCCACATTAGAGTTATAAATCTCAAGGCCAAAAGCGACCGCCACATCATTTAGTCTGACTTCCTGTATATATCACATGCCACCAGGACCATCCAGCACCTGCACACTGAACCCAACTACCAAAATTAAACCAAAGTATTACAGCCCACTGGAGAGTGCACTCTCAGTTGCCACAAGCAGAGAATAGGAGGGACCAAGGTGTGCCAATGGCTGAGGCCCGTGCAATGGCAGGGAATTGATGAAGTGAGATACACAAAGATAATCCCAACAAGTGACCTGCAGTCCACACCAGAAGAACACACCATAACCAAGGTCACTGCCTGTCTGACCCATGGGGAAGATTCCTGGCAATCAGTTAAACCCTGAGCATGTGAGTAAGAACCAGCCAGCCAAACACTTGAGAGAGAATGCTCGGTGGTGCCACCTCAGCACCCTGGCTCAACCCACCCAGTGTCCCATCTCCAGCTGTGGCCATCCCTGATGCTTCAGAGGAAGGAGATCTAACACCAAAAAATGCACATGAAAAGTTCCCTTCCTCATCCCTGCAGGTGACAATCTGAAGCATGTTCTTCAGGAACATAGGAAACTGGAAGAGAGCCCCCAGGTGGCCGAGCATCACCCCAAGCAACCAGTCATTCAATCCCACTGAAATTTGTCCAACTCTCTCTGAAAACAAATTAAGTGGTTTGCCCCCCACAACTCCTACTGGGAAGCTGTTCCAGAACCTCACTCCTCTGACTGTTAGACAGGTTCTAGTTTCCAGCCTGAAGATGTTCATGGCCAGTTTGTATCTATTTGTTCTTGTGCCAGCATTGTCCTATAGCTTAAATAACTCTTCACCCTCAATTCACATCTTAATGTGTTGAGAGAGCATCATATCCCCTTCTAGCTCTTCGAGTCTCATAAAATAAGCCCATTCCTTTGATCATTCTAGTAGCTCTTCTCTGCACCTCTTCCAATTGGAGTTCATCTTGGTTGAACAGTGGGGACCAAAGTTCTACACAGTATTCCAAATGAGGCCTTACCAGTCTCTGGCATTAATACTTCTCTAACTCCACTGGAAGTGCTTCACCTGATACAGCCTAGCATCAGGTGTGGATTTACCATGAAACAGCCCCCAATGACAGGGGGCCCCCCCAAAATGCAGGACACATCTGACAGCAGGGCTCAGGCAGGCAGGCTGCCTGCATGCTGTGGCCGGTGGCTCCACACCGCTCCCGGAAGAGGCCAGCTGCTGGCACATCTCTGCGCGCCCCAGCCGGGGGGTGGGGGGGAAGGGGAGCTCCATGCACTGCCCCCACCCCGGGCAGTGCATAGAGACCCGCTGCCCCCCTCCCCACAAGGGGCATGCAGAGATGTGCCAGCAACAGGGCTGAGGTGGCTCCCTGCCCACTCTGCCTCCCTCCCTCCACGCCGCTTCGCTCCCAGAAGCAGCCAGTATGTACTTGCAGCCCCTGGGCGGGGCGGGGGAGGTCTCCATGCACTGCCCCCGGCCCGAGCGCAGACTCTAGATCTCCCATTGGAGTGCTCCAAGACTGCCTTGGAGGAGTGTATGCCGGTCGCTTTGGGAGCCGCGCCACCTGAGGTAAGCGCCACCCCGTCACCTTCCTACACCTCAACCCCCTGCCCCAGCCCAGAGCCCGCCCCCAAAGTGCCCACTAACTCTAAATCCGCCACTGCCTAGTATCACATTTGCCTTTTTCACAGCCGCATCACATTGGTGGTTCATAATCTTCTTGTGATTGACCAACACAGCCAGGTCTTTCTGCTCTGACATTTCCAATTGATGAGCCCCCAGCTCACAGCAGAAATTGTTATTAGACCTTAAATTCATTACTTTGCACTTTGTACTACTGAATCATCCTGTTTATCACTCCAGTCTCCTAGGTCATCCAGATCCATCTGTACAGTATTTCGACCCTCCTCTGTATTGATGATGCCTCACAACTTGGTATCATCAGCAAATTTCATTAATATGCTTCTATTTTTTGTGCCAAGATCATTAATATAAATATCGAATAAGACTGGTCCCAAGACCAATCCTTGAGGATCTCCCTCCAGTCTATAACAAACAGGCTGTGGTGAAAGATGAACTTTTCCCCCTTTAGCTAGTTCCTTACCCAACTTACAATTCTTGTACTAATCCCCATCTTCTCGAATTTAACTAATAATTTCATTGGTACCGGTCAAATGCTTCACTGAAGTCCAAGTATAGTAGATCTACCGTATTTCCCTTATCGTAAAAAAAGATGTCATGTTGTCCCACCTAGCCTGGAGGTACCACCTCCATCCAGAGATATTAGTTCTGGACATAAGATACAGCTTCACCACTGCCACCCTCCATGAGTTCCAAGTTTGCAAATTTTTAGGGCTTGTATCTAGGGTGAAAATAAGTCGGTATGGGCCAGTACGGCGTACCGGTAAAAAACAGCGTGGCGGTGTATCGGTAAGAAAGTGGCCGAAGCATTCGGCTTACTTTCACCTCCTTTGGCTGTATGACAGCTTAAACTCAGCTAATGTTCCGTCCGCGGTTCAGCCCGCAGGACTGGCTGCAGAACAGCTTAAACTCAGCTAATAAAAGCCTGACAAGTGAAAACTCTGTCACATTTCTCTCCTCCTCCGGCCAGGCTGCGGAAGGTGGCTAGGCTTGGCACATCACCCCTGCCTCGCACTCAGCAGCGGCCGCAACTCCTCTCCGGCTTGCAGCAGGGAGGAGGGGGACCGGCTGACAGAGAAGCCCAAGGTGCCTGAATAACACCTTAACGACAGCTCTGTCCATGGTTCAGCCCACAGGGGCCATTTCTAGCATCCTTGTTTATTTCACAGTTGTTGGTGTGACCAAGGGGCAGTTTTTTTCTGCCCTGGATCCAATGCACAAACACAATCAGAATCGGGGACCATTTCTGAGTTCAAGTCTATCCCTCCCCCTCCAAGGATGGATGTGATGCCCAAACTGCTTGCAGATCCTCGTTGAAATGTTACTTTCAAAATTCATGATCTTTCACCCGTAAGAGATGTTTACATAAAAGATAAAGCTAAAAACAGCCCTCTTTGCAATACAAGCCTGTCATCTGGTTTTGGGTATCCAGTATTTAACCTAGGTGTTTGAGAGGTTGGCCCACACATCACACAGCATCAATAGTGCTTTCCATCTCATGGTCTTGCAAATTAACAAAGTCAATTAAGCACCCCAGGGAGTTGAGTAAGAATTCTGTGTTTTACAGAAAGCTGAGGCATAGAGTACTAAGTTACTTGCTTATGGTTCCACAAATCAGTCTCCTGCCAAGATGCCTACAGACCAGTGCCTGTTGAGAACACTCAGGACATAGTGAGCTGAACTGAGAGTTATTTTTATTTGAGCTGCAGTAGCTATTCAGAACCCCAAGATCAGTGGCTCATGGGACTAGGCCCTGTGCAAACATCGTAAGAGGCAGCCCCTGCCACAAAGCGCTTACATTCGAAATTGGGACGATAAAGCTGGGAAGGGGAAGCAGAAGCACAGAAAGTTGATTTGTCCAGGTTCACTCAGCAGGTCAGTGGCAGAGCCAGGAGTTGAAGCCAGGTTCCCAGAGTCCCAATCCAGTGCCCTACCCACCAGATCATACTGTCTCTTTTTGCAAAGCCATGTTCTCCTCCTCCCTCCCTCCCTCATCCACGCATCTGTTTGCTCATCCACCCATTGCATCTTGTTACTAACCAAGCTCTTTAGAGCAGGTGGTGTCTTTTTACTACTTGTTCATACAGTAGTAAGGCTGGGGGTGGGGAGCTTTTGGTGCTGCTGAAATACAAACAAGACCCAGGAGAGAGCCAACAATAAAACAGAGGTCTCCTGACTAACCACAAGACCCTCGGTCTTCCCATGTGTGTGCAGTAAATGCAAAGTGGACATAACTTCATGTAAGTTGAATTCAGCATTACAGTTTTTGCTAGTCTAGCTGAATTGAAAAGGAAAAGTGAACTAAGCTGCCTCATTACTGTGACATGTGGTGACAGCTCTTCCATTGGAATTTTAGTAATACAGCTTGGCTGTAGATTTCTTTTCATGCCTAAATTTTAAATATAGAAATTGTTCCTGTAGCTCTGGGCTGCCTGAATTACATCTGTGGCACCTGTCCACAGTCCCCACCTCTTCCCACCCTATACACACACGCCACACCCGTGGGTCACAAGTCTGGTGTATTAAAAACTATTGTTAAAATTAGGATTTATCACTTTAAATTCTCAGGGGTTTTCTTGCAGGCAGGGGATGCTGTAGGGAAGTTTGAGATCAGAATCATTCCACAGGCAGACAGTGAGTAAGGTGGGGTGAGTTGTGCCTCTGTTTTTGGGAGCAGCCTGCTTTGTCTCTCTATTTTACAGTTCTTGTGTGATATTCTGAATGCTAAGAAATGAAGTAGTGTTACAATGCAACCATTCAGCAAGCATTTTTGTCTAGCTTACGGATGGATACACAACAATCTCAACCACAGTTTGCTTTGGAATGAAAAAAGCAGCCGAGTTTTCACTAGAGGTCACTCATTCAAATCCTGATCCAGCCCCAGTCTGTTTGGCTTAGGAGATAGGTAATGCCTCCTCCTGCTGTTAGATTATTAGGGCAGTACCAAATTCACGCCCATGAAAAACGTGTCATGAACCACGAAATCTGGTCTCCCCCTATGAAATTTTTTTTGGGTGCTTTTACCCTATACTATACAGATTTCACAGCAGAGACAAGCATTTCTCAAAAGGGAGTTGCGCGGGCGGGGGCACAATATTGCCACCCTCACTTCTGCACTGCCTTCAGAGCTGGGTGGCCGGAGAGCGGCAGCTGTTAGCCGGGTGCCTAGCTCTGAAGGCAGCATCCCCCCAGCAGCAGCTCAGAAGCAAGGGTGGCAGTACCCTACCATGGCATCCCTACTGCTACGCTACTGCTGGCAGCAGCTCTGCCCTTACAGCTAGGCTCCCGGCCAGCAGCCGCCGCTCTCCAGCTGCCCTACTCTGAAGGCAGCTCCATCTCCAGTCGCAGCACTGAAGCAAGCAATACTGCAGTACCCCCCCTATAATAACCTTGCAACCCTCCTCCCCCACAATTCCTTTTTGGGTCAGGATCCCTACAGTTACAACACCATTGAAATTTCAGATTTAAATAGCATAAATGTCATGATTTCCGATTTTTAAAATCCTATGACTGTGAAATTGACCAAAATGGACCGTGAATTTGGTAGGGCCCTAACTATTATGCGAATAAATTTTGAATGAATGACTGTAAAAGACCACTCTTCACTCACATTTCAGGGGCCACCTGTGTAAAGATACAGCTCAAAACAATCTCGCTGGAGTCTGCCTATAATTAATCAGTCGTTTGTTTTGCAGTGTAGCATGTTTGTGTTCTATGTGCCTGCTAATTTGTGCTCGGAGATTGTTTGTTTGTGCGGTAAAGGCTCTTTCAGGTCAATAATGAAAGATGCAGAGTATTAACAAATGGTTTTGAGTACAGATTTAAAAAAAGAGAGAGGCATGAACACATTTGTCACAGCTTTCCCTTTGTACAGTATAAACGTAGCCACATTTTGTTCCTTGACACTTGTATGCTTTAGGCATCTGTGCGGTATTTTCCTTTACAAACAGAGAGAAGATGAAAATTTGAAATTAGGTGGGGATTTAAAAAAAAAAAAAACAACAACAACACACCACAGCTTTATATAGAACACTCCAACAGGCATGGGAAAAATTAAAGGCTATAAAAATAATCCAGTTCTCTTCTTTTGCTATGTAAATGCTGGATGTTTAAAGATTTGCCATCACTGAATGTCAGAAGAGCATTCTGCCCGATGCCGCTATCATTTATCTGCAGCACAAATAATCAGCTTTAACCAAAGGGAAAATAAGATTTCATCAAGAGATTTTTTTATTCACTGACTTGATTAGTATCAACTTCCACCACTAAAGGATTTATTCACATTTTGTTTACCAAGTTGTGGAGACTTTTCCTTGTCATGATAGTCCTAGGGGACAGCAAGCTGTGCACGCGCTCTATACCCAATATGAGATCCAATCGGACACGACTGCTAAAATAGACGTTTCCAATTTGGAAATTTTAGTAGAGTCAGAAAATTTAGTTGATTAAAGAAAGGAACTGGCCTGACTCTCAACCCCTGCACTGAAACTAAAAAAGTCTATTGAAGGTTTTAATCCATTTAGATAACCATAGACACATTTCACACTCCCAGTCCAAAGTTTATTCTGCCCCCTACCTCTGATACAGTCCTGGGGCATTACTTAATCTACCTATTCTGCAGGGGGAATGCCACTGAATGCCGCTGATTTCCTATTAAAAGAAAGATACCCTTCCTGGTGGGCAGGTGGAATTTTAGCATTAAGCATCTAAGTGGTGTCTTTTGATTGCTCTAAGACTCCTTTGCAGCACCAGAGCCCTGCCATTATGAATACAAGGGAGGTATTTGGGGTGGAACACAATGGATTATGGCCAATATTAACTCAGAACTTCTCAGAGGAAATAACCTTAACGTAGGATACAAGTCACGGTTATTAGTGAAAGAATTCCATTATGAGATACCCCTTATCTTCTCTACTCCCTACTTTTGTCTTGCACCATTCTCCTCTTGGTCCCTTATCACAATCTCACCACTGTTGGAGCAGGGAATTTCTTCTCCGCCAATGAGAACAGCCTCCCATAACTTTCTGCCTCATTCTCCTCCTCTTCCCACCCCATTTAAATTCTCAGGTCAGATCTGTTCTCCCTTGCACATAGCTCTTAACTTCTCTCCCCCTCTGGTATGGAAGCCCAATACCCTTGTTCATACTGATTATCACACGGCTTACTCTACATGTCGTTCTATTACAGTAAACGGTGAAGCATGAGTAAAGGCACCAGATTCTGACTTACTATTTAAGGGTCTACTCCTGTAACCCTAACTCCTGCATGTAGTTAGAGGGAAGCCAATGAGTGCGCTCACTTGGGGCCTGATTAGGATAAATTCATGGAGGTTAAGTCCATTAATAGCTATTAGCCAGGATGGGTAAGGAATGGTGGCCCTACACTCTGTTGGTCAGAGGGTGGAGATGGATGGCAGGAGAGAGATCACTTGATCATTACCTGTTAGGTTCACTCCCTCTGGGGTGCCCCGCGTTGGCCACTGGCGGTAGACAGGATACTGGGCTAGATGGACCTTTGGTCCGACCCCGTACAGCCATTCTTATGTTCTTATTCTACTACTTTTATTCCAGGGTATTCCCACCAAGGTCATGTAGCAAGGTACCACTTTACAGGAGTACAGAGGGGGGAGTTTGGCTTATCAAACAACTCACGTGAGTGAAGGCTGCAGGATCAAGTTCATAATCTCTACTGCATTATGTAACTGCAAATTATTCTGGGAGGCAGCTTGTATGGAAGAATGATTGAAAATAAAGTTGTATCATGTCTTATTTAATGTCTGGAAGGAAAAGTCACTGATGCAATTCCAGGCTGCATATATACACAATTTAATTTAACCAAACCCTGATTTCCAGGCCAATGAGCACTTTAAGAAAACAAGGCCGCAAAGGAATTGAGTTTTGATGCTCATATTTCATTCCTGCATTTCTCAATTTTAACATAATGGAAATGTGGTTTGTAATCTGATTGGCAGTGTGAAATTCTTGCTAGCCTGCCAATAACTAAAGCAGGCAGGGAACTACAATAAGCAATGGGCATTATAGGCTGCGATTCATGAAACAGCCCTGCACTGCAGACTCAGATATTGGAAACTGAACTCGACAGAAACCTATCCATTTAAAAACCTGCCTGAGGCTTTTAAAGATACCTAAGTGGCTTTTGGAATGCCTGCGTGTATACAGCATCTCCATGCTAATGATCAGAAGGGCAGGGAAGGGACATACTAAAGCCATGCTGTTTGTCTTCAGAGCATGGATTGAGGAAGACCCATCTCTTCTCACTCCAGTAGGTGAGAAGCAGGACTGGCACAGTCCCAAGCACTCTCTGCTTCCTTTTTTTGTGATCTAAAGGTCATAAGGATCAATGGAAAGACTCCCATTGACTTAATTGGGCTTTGGAGCAGGTTCTGAGACAGCAGGAAGGAAAGCCAGGTGGTGAGTAGAGGCGGTTTGTGATTCTCATGCAGCTCTGTGAGAGAAGCAGGGAGATCATTACCAGACAACGCCTTGAACAGTCTCCCTCTGCTCTCCTCCTCGAGGCTAGCTTTGATATCTCGCTGTGTGTATGGGAGAGGAGCACTCCGACCTACTCCCTGTGCTGCTGGAACATGTGCTTCTCCTACCTGCTCCTATGCTGATCTTCTAAGGGACAGGCAGCCACCCACCCACCCCTTCATCTTATCTTCAGAAGCCTGGCTTGTCTGCCCCTTAAAGGAAGTATCATGGGCCCTTGGATGGAAGGATTGAGTGAGTCAAGGGCCACTGACTACTGAGACCACCATAAGTTAAACACACCTGCCTTCACCATTACCTTGTCTTGCCTTGCTCCCACTCTTTTATTCCCTTGTTGTGTATTGTCTAAGTCCTAGATTGCGAGCCCTCTGGGGCAGGACCAGCTGAGTTTGTACAGTACCTAGCACAAGGGGGTCATGATCCTTGTTTGGCATCCTCATGGTTACCGAAATAAGCAAAATGTATTACACAAGCAATAGTGAGCTCCCTCACCCTGGCCCAAGCATTTAATCCAATGCTAATTGGTTCAAATTGTGGTATCATCTGCATGGGATGCAGCTTCCTATTATGTGTAGTAAGCAAACAGTTCTACACAGTAGAACGAACCATAGAAGTCAGACTCCTGCTTCGATGCAGAGCTAAAAGGAAAACGCACCATCTTCTGGAGCAGTGAAATGCCCATAGAAGGCTGCAGATAATGGATGCAAGCATCACGCTTGGCAAACTGATTAACTTGTTCATCAATGACTTCCTACATGCTAAGGCAAGCACTGAAAACTCATCATTAGGAGTGGTGTATATACAGTATGTGGTCTCTTAATTAGCCATTACATTGAGGTTAAAAGAATCCTGATTAAGTCGCAAGAAAAAAAATATTTGCTGTTAATATGAGCTGATTCAAGATATTCCGACTCAGTGGAACTCAGCTTACTGTACACTCATTTAGTCTCCCCTGCTGCAGCCGAGTTCTACCCTACGTAGCCAGGGGAAGACAAGGGGAGGACAGCAGGAAGACAATCACATGGCGGATTTTGTATGTACCTACACTGACAATCTGGTTAGGGTTGCCAACTTGAGTTGGACTTATTCCTGGAGGTTTCAGCAGATGGCAATCTTTAATTTCTTGAGACTCCAGGACAATTGTGGTGGGTTGGCAACCCTAGATCTGCTTGACATTTTCCACTGTGGAGATTATCAGTGCATCAGGTCAGTCAGCATCAAGGAAGGGTTACAAAGAGGCATAGCCATTTTGTCCTTTATGTTGTTTGGACTGGTGACGGGGTGCAACTCACCACTGTGGTGTCTCCTACTGGCTGTCTTGGGAATTAGCGCTGCACCCTCTTCTGGTGGTGTCTTGCCCACCGTCACCTCTGCTCCTGGACCCACATCACTCCCAGGCCTGCAGTGTCCTCTTCATGACACTGCCCTCCAACTGTGCCACACTCGGTATTCTCCCCTTCCGGGTGACCTGCAATCTCCACCCAGCCACTCCCTCAGTGGCAACTGCAGTCCATTGTCCCAGGGCTACTTCCTATGCAGCTCCAGCAACCTCTTCAGTCCTTGCCTGAGGGTCTCAGCCTGCCGACCCTAGCAGCCAGCCAGGAGCTCTCTCTAGCTCCCCAGTCCCTGTTCTCAGCACTGAATTGTCCCAGGTGCTGGGGCTTCTTCACCCTGCTAGGAGCCTGATCTCCTCCCTTCAAGTTCCAGCCAGCTACTGAACTCCGCTCTGCCCTGCAGCCCTTCTTATATGGGCCTGCTAGGCCATGATTGGCTACTCCTCTCAGCCCCTTTCTAATTGGCTGCCTCCAGTGCAGCCTCACTAGGGCTGCTTTTAACTCCTTTTCTGCCAGTGAAGGGCAGCTGCTCCATCACAGGACCTGACCGCACATTCTGAGAAGGCCAAGACATCCTTCCTGATTACTGTTAAAGTGCAATGACGGCCATCAGCCACCAAGGAGTTTGGGAACAGGAACCTTTACCCTGAAGTGACAATCTGGAGCAAAGAAGTTGGGAAGAGCTTACGGGCACAATTCACCATTGTTCTGCACTTTGTGACTTCACTTACACCAGTACAGAGCAGGGTATAAACGGCTACCTGGTCAGAACGGTGTAAATGGTGCATGACCTTTGCAGCACTTACTGTATAATTAAAGTTAGTAGAAATCCTTTGTTACAATGTGGATTATTAAAGTAATTTTTATTAAAACTGAATTTACATGAGCAAGTGAGACTATATTGGTGATGTACATTCAACTATCAGTGGGGTAAGTGCCCAAAGCAACAGGCTTTCAAATTATAGAATCATAAAATATTAGGGTGGTTTCCTAATATCCAACCTAGACCTCCCCCATTGCAACTTGAGACCATTGCTCCTTGTTCTATCACTTGCCACCACTGAGAAGAGCTGAGTTCCATCCTCTTTGGAACCCCCCTTCAGGTAATTGAAGGTTGCTATCAAATCCCCCCCTCACTCTTCTCTTCTGCAGACTAAATAACCCCAGTTCCCTCAGCCTCTCCTCATAAGTCATGTGCAGCCCCCTGATCATTTTCGTTGCCCTCTGCTGGACTCTCTCCAATTTGTCCACATCCCTTCTGTAGTGAGGGGACCAAAACTGGACCCAATACTCCAGGTGTGGCCTCACCAGTGCCGAATAGAGGGGAATAATCACTTCCGTCGACCTGCTGGCAATGCTCCTACTAATGCAGCCCAATATGCCGTTAGCCTTCTTGGCAACGAGGGCACACTGCTGACTCATATCCAGCTTCTCGTCCACTGTAATCCCCAGGTCTTTTTTCTGCAGAATTGCCGCTTAGCCAGTCGGTCCCCAGCCTGTAGCAGTCCATGGGATTCTTCCATCCTAAGTGCAGGACTCTGCAGTTGTCCTGGTTGTACCTCATCAGATTTCTTTTGGACGAATCCTCCAATTTGTCTAGGTCACTCTGGACCCTATCCCTACCCTCCAGCATATCTACTTCTTCCCCCAGCTTAGTGTCATCCACAAACTTGCTGAGGGTCCAATTAAGCCCATCGTCCAGATCATTAATAAAGATGTTGAACAAAACCGGCCCCAGGACCGACCTCTAGGGTACTCCGCTTGATACCGGCTGCCAACTAGACATTGAGCCATTGATCACTACCCATTGAGCCTAACAATCTAGCCAGCTTTCGATCCATCTTATAGTCCATTCATCCAATCTATACTTTAACTTGCTGGCAAGAATGCCTCAATACCTCAGCTTGTAAGGAATCTCAGGTTTAACTCCTGCAGATTGAAGTACATTGCATGTACACCTCTTTAGGGCTCTGTCAGAGCCATTTAAAGTAGTCTTAGGGGTACGTCTACACTACCCACTGGATCGGGTAGTGTAGACTACCCCCTCTTCCTTTACTTGCCAGAGGCTACATTGTGCCAAAGCTCTAAAAGAGCTCATTAGAGACCAGGTGAAAGACACAACCTGTTAGATAGCGAGTGATCAAATGGGTATAAGGACTGCAAGGAACATTTCATGTGTGACAGCAGCAAAATACAGCTTTATTACAGCCCTTGTTGCAAAATCTAATTGTCACTCTAATACTGAATGCAAAACACTTATTTTCTGGCAGCTAATTCCTGGCAGATGGAGGTTGCAAGCTTGTAATGGTTCATAGTTCCTTATAAATAGGTAGTTTTGTGCTTCAGTGGCACTTTATCACATTGGTTGTTTGTTCGGCCTTTGAAGTACCACACAAACTCAATTAACATTGTGTTAACTGCACAGCACTGAACTGATGAATACCAGAGGGGCTGGACACAGTAATTACAGTAGCTTAAAAAAAAAAAAAAAACCACACACCACACACACCGAGAGAGACTGGACTGACTTTTGTCTGTCATAGTTTCCTTAATTCAGGACATAGGAGAACCAATTATCCTCGGAGTAGATATTGCTCTGTATTGTTAGCACAGGGCTGTACATAAAGTTTTAAGAAACGCTTCCAAAAATATAGGCATGTTTGGGTCATTTTAAAAATTACTAACATGTACATTTTGCAACGAAAATGAACAGTACATGGATTCTGGCATAGCAATAGAATGTCTACCATGATTATACTAGTAATTAGTGTTTACAGAAAGGAATAAAAGAATGGCAAGTTTCCACACACATACTTTTTTTAAAGCACACACACAAAACCTGAATACGTTGTATTCTTCTAAAGATGTAATTGTGTGATTAAAGAGGCAGACTCTCAGACAAAGGCCCCTTTACTCCATTTTGGCAGTGTCAAAGAGATTTAGCGTGGGAATAAATAAAACTGACATCCACTTTAAAGCCCCTTTATGCTGCAAGAGTGGTGTAAAAGGGCCTTTGCATATATGAGAATCAGACTCAAAAACTGTAACAATTAGAGGTGATCAAAACATTAGGTTTTTTTGGCTGCAGGTTTCAATTCCCCCCCCCCCCCCCCCAAAAAAAAAAAAAAAAGATTCTGGTAAAGATTTGTTTCTTTGAAAACATTTTCTGGTTTTGACAAATTTTAATTTCAACCAAAATTATTTAACAACAACAAACAACAACAACAAAAAAAGATTTTGACCAAAAAAATTACAGCCAGTTCCTATCATAATGCATGAACAAAAACAGGCCAAAGCCTTTATCCTGGTGTGTGTATACTTTATGATAAAGAGGTCAGTGTACATGAGAATCTGGCCTATCCTGGTAAAGCTGTAGAGTGGCTTTCGTGTAAGCCAGCCCACAGCCCTGTGCTTGCAACATTAGATCTGAAGCCTAGTGCCATGCAGGTAAATGCTTGAACCTGTGTGGAACACCTCATTGGCCTCAGTGAGACGTTGTGCAGATATCTGCTCATGCCAATCTGATTGTAGGGAGGACTAATACCTTATATGGTTTTTGTAAAGGGTTATCATGCCTCACCAGTCTATGAAAATCCTTTGAGGGGGTCAACAAGCATGTGGACAAGGGGGATCCAGTGGATATAGTGTATTTAGATTTTCAGAAAGCCTTTGACAAGGTCCCTCACCAAAGGCTCTTAAGCAAAGTAAGCAGTCATGGGATAAGAGGGAAGGTCCTCTCATGGATTGGTAACTGGTTAAAAGATAGGAAACAAAGGGTAGGAATAAATGGTCAGTTTTCAGAATGGAGAGAGGTTAATAGTGGTGTCCCCCAGGGGTCTGTACTGGGACCAGTCCTATTCAACATATTCATAAATGATCTGGGAAAAGGGTAAATAGTGAGGTTGCAAAATCTGCAGATGATACAAAACTACTCAAGATAGTTAAGTCCCAAGCAGACTGCGAAGAGCTACAAAAGTAGGTGACTGGGCAACAAAATGGGAGATGAAATTCAGTGCTGATAAATGCAAAGTAAAACATAATCCCAACTATACATATAAAATGATGAGATCTAAATTAGCTGTTGCCACTTAAAGAGATCTTGGCGTCATTGTGGATAGTTCTCTGAAACATCCACTCAATGTGCAGTGACAGTCAAAAAAGCGAACAGAATGTTGGGAATCATCAAGAAAGGGATAAATAGTAAGACAGAAAATATTATATTGCATCTATATAAATCCATGGTACTCCCACATCTTGAATACTGAGGGCCACCACATCTGCATAATCTCAAAAAAAGATATATTGGACTTGGAATAGGTTCAGAAAAGGGCAACAGAAATGATCGGGGTATGGAACGGCAGCCATATGATGAGAGATTAATAAAACTGGGAATTTTCAGCTTGGAAAAGAGATGATTAAGAGGAGCTATGATTAAGATCTATAAAATCATGACTGGTGTAGAGAAAGTAGATAAGGAAGTGTTATTTACTCCTTTTCAAAACAAGAACTAGGGACAACCAAATGAAATTAATAGGCAGCAGGTTTAAAAAAAAAAAAAAAAAAAAAAAGGAAGTATTTTTTCACACAATGAATAGTCAACATGTGGAACTCCTTGCCAGAGGATGTTGTGATGGCCAAGACAACAGGGTTCAAAAAAGAACTAGATAAGTTCATGGAGGATAGGTCCATCAATGGCTATTAGCAGGATGGAGTCCCTAGACTTTTTGCCAGAACCTGGGAATGGGTGACACAGGATGGATCACTTGATGATTACCTGTTCTGTTCATTCCCTCTGGGCACCTGGCAGTGGCCACTGTGGAAGAAGGATCACTGGGCTAGATGGACATTTGGTCTGACCCAGTATGGCCGTTCTTATGTTCTGAACTGTGGTAGTTCCTAGTGCTAATTCACTGACATTAAGGGTGTCTCATTCCCTGACTCTTCAGTGCTTAGACATGCAACCTCAGTTTAAAAACAAAAAGTGGCTGAGTAATGGTTGAGCTTGTAATGAGAATTGAAAAATCCCTCGTTTGTCCAGCTTGTTGGCAACTATGAATATTAAAAACACATTTGGGCCAAACTTAACATTTCTACAAGTGTCACTTTTGTTTTAATTTTGACTTTTTTAAACACTGAATTTTTAAAATAAGAATTAGAGTTTGAGTTTTGAACTGAAGTCAGTTCTAGCCAAATCAAAGTGAAGTGTTTTCTTTTAAAAAATTCGACATGAACTGTTTGGCAAAACAGACAAATTAATTAAAGGTTTTGGTATTGTTGCCAAAGAGTTTTGCTCAGCTCTACTTGTGACCTTAGGTCTTGCCCTGTGTGCATTACATTAGGATATAGGCTTTAATTATACAGTTGTACACTTTCTCGAATACTGTTATAAATTCAGAGCTATGTCAGTACTCTGATTCATGCCCACTTCTAGTTATAGGTAGAGCTGTGAGGTGTGCGCACAATAAAATCATCTGGTTTGAGGCTTCCCTATTTGAACCTCAGACCTGGTTTGTTAGATAGTGTAGCGGTGCCTGCTCCCGGCCCCTCCACAAACTCAGTTGGAGATCGCCGCAAAGGACGTGCGCCAGTGCTCTTTTATTGTTCGTGCCTATCCCCACCACCTACTATTTACATGTCTTACAGACCAACACCCTAGGAGACCGCTAGCTTCTCCTGCCAGCAGGGATCTAGAGCTCCTTGCTCGCCCCTTTCCTGTCTCCCTTTTGGCTGCCTCCCAGCCAGCTTTATATAGCAGGCTAGCCACTCAAACCCCCAGGTGTATCCCCTCAGGTGGGTAGGGTGTGGCCTCCCCAGCCAGTCCTAACTAACCCCCCTTTTAAGCAGAGTTGGGCTAACAGGGGCCTGGCTTGGATCTCCTAGCCAGCACCCTGTTACACCCCTCCCCCTTTAAGAGCTGCAAAGCCCAGCCACCCTCAGCCCGCCTGCCCTTTGGCCTTTCTGCCGTCAACATGGGGTGGTGCCAGTGATTTCCCTACACCCGCCCCTGAATTTCCCCAACACCCACCCCAGTTTTGTGAACTAGTTACATGCCAAACCCGGTGGCTGAACTTTGTGACTTTGTCCTCACCCACAACTATTTCACATCTGGGGACAATGTATACCTTCAAGTCAGCAGCACTGCTATGGGTACCCGCATGGCCCCACAGTATGCCAACATTTTTATGGCTGACTTACAACAATATCTCCATACTGATTTATACCTGCCTCTGGAGATTTCCATTACTTGCATCTGAAGAAGTGAGGTTCTTACCCACAAAAGCTTATGCTCCCAATACTTCTGTTAGTCTTAAAGGTGCCCTCTGTTTCTTTTTAGATGATATTTTCTGTCTTATTATCTATCCCTTTCTTAATGACTCCCAACATTCTGTTTGTTTTTTTTGACTGCCACTGCACATCGAGTGGATGTTTTCAGAGAACTATCCACAATGACTCCAAGATCTCTTTCTTGAGTGTTAAGAGTTAATTCAGACTCCTTCATTTCGTATGTATAATTGAGATTGTTTTCCAATGTGCATTACTTTGCCTTTATCAACACTGAATTTCATCTGCCATTTTGTTGCCCAGTCACCCAGTTTTGAGAGATCCCTTTGTAGCTCTTCGCAGTCTGCCTGGGACTTAACTATCTTGAATAGTTTTGTATCATCTGCAAATTTTGCCACCTCACTGTTTACCTGTTTTTCCAGATCATTTATGAGTATGTTGAACAGTAATGGTCCCAGTACCGACCCCTCAGGGATACCACTATTTATCTGATAGTTTATTCCTACCCTGTGTTTCCCATCTTTTAACCAGTTACTGATCCATGAGAGGACTTCCCTCTTATCCCATGATGGCTTACTTTTCAAAAGTCAATTTAAATTAAATACATTTTTTTAAATATATATATTTTTTAGAAATCTAGACCTGTTATGTGTTTTGGTGTAACTTGTATCCTTATGTTAAATTTGCATTATCCTAACAAAACATTTACAGATTTATTCTTATCTCTTTTATATATCTCATCAGCCCTAACACACACACACACACCATAAATTCAAACACCCCCCCCTAATTTCAATTCCTGGGGAAACCACTGGGTGGGGCCTTCCAGGGGGAGGCCTCCACCTGTGGCTCCATCCCCTGCCCACAGAAGGTTGGAAGACAAGGTCGGGGGGTTGCAGGAAGAGAAAGGATGGTCTCCTAGTTAATGCAATTGAATGTTGCCCAGAATTGGATTCTAGCCCTGCCTCTGCCACAGAGTTCCTATGTCATGCTGGGCAAGACACTTAAACCAAACTTTAAGAGGTGGTCACTGTGTGTTCCTCATTTTCTGTGTGCAAGACTTGAGACTGGGGGTGCCAGGGGTCTGGTTTTTGACTGGAATGCATGGTCGAAAAGGGATCCTGGCTGCTCATGGAAGCAGTGACATGTCCCCCCTCCGACTCCTACACATAGGGGCAGTCAGGGAACAGCACTTACCACTGCTTCCAGAAGCTGCCTGAGGTATGTCCCGCCCTCTGGCTCCTCCACAGCTCCCATTGGCTGCAGCTTCTGGGAGCTGCCTCAGGTAAGCATTGCCCAGAGCCTGCACCCCTGATCCCCTCCCCGCCTGGTGCTTGGGACGGGTGCATCCCCTACCCCCGTCTTCCAACTTCTGCAACAAATGAACAAATCATCTCCTTCCCTACATAACCCTGCTCCCTCCCCAGGCTGTACAGTCAGACTTAACCCTGGCACATACAGCACCTGCACGCTGGACTCCATTGTTTCATAAATGTCTCAAGCTGCATGGCTACTGTGATGCTGAGAACACTCCAGTAGGGAAACCTCTTCTGTATGTGAAATGCAAACCTCCTCCCTGCACATACGTTGGTGCTGCAGGCCCTGCTATTAATGAATCCTCCTCAAGCGGAGGAGAGCATGAGACCTAGGGGAGACACATCAGACCTTAGAAGTTCTGGAGCAGATTTTTCTCCATTTACCTGTGCTGATGATGATCATGCCCAGCTCAGTTTCTTGCACTGAACTACTAGCTGGGTGTCCACGGCTTACCAAGTGTCACAACACAATTCTAGCTGTATTCCAATGACTCCTGTCAACCCATTTATCAGTTTTGATATGAATGAATTTGCCTGTCTTCATACAGTCACTCCAAATGGCTTCCTGTGTTTCATCTTCAAATGAAGCTGCCAGACTTCTCCTGGTTTCACACACAAATTGTGCATGAATTACATCGGTTTCAATGAAAATGCAAATAAACTGAAATAGGATCCGTGATAGCTCAAACTCTTGCAAACCCCTCATCCCCAGCCCCACTCCAGAGTCTGCACCCCCAGCCAGAGCCCTCACACACCCCCTGCACCAACCCAGTTCCTCCAAACCCCTCAGTCCCATCCCGGAGCACCCTCCTGTTCCCCAAAACCCTCATCCCTGGCCTGACACCAGAGCCCACACCCCCAGCCAGATCACTCACCCCCCCACACCCTAACCCTCTGCCCCAGCCCAGAGCCCCCTCCTACACCCTGAACCCCCATTTCTGCCCCCAGCCTAGAGCCCATATCCCCTCCCACATCCCAACCCAGAGTCCCCTTCCTCACTCTGAACCCCTCATCTCTGGCCCCACCCTAGAGCCTGCACTCCATCCAGCACCCCAACCCCACGCCTCAGCCCAGAGCCCCCTCCCTTATTCCAAACCCCTATGCTCCACCCACCAGCCTAGAGTCCCCTCCTGCACCCCAAACCCCTCATCCCTGGCCCCACACCCCCAGCCAGAGCCCTCACCCCCTCCCACATCCCAACCCACTGCCTCAACCCAGAGTCCCTGAACCCCTCATTTCTGGCCCCACCCCATCCCCTTGCCCCAACCTAGTGAAAATAAGTGAGTGAGGATGGGGAGAGCAACCGGGACAGGTTGCAACAGAGGGGGGGGGGAATGGAGTGAGAAGGGGTGGAGCCTTAGAAAAGGGGCAGGGCAAAGGTGTTCAGTTTTGTGTGAGTAGAAAGTTTTGGCAACACTATTTGAGACCCAGGGGTCTGAGCTGTAGAAGCACTGAACGTTCTCAGCTGCAACCAAGGTCAATGGGAACTTAATCTCTGTGCCTTAGTTCCCCATCTATGCAATGGGGAGAATACCCCTCTTCCCCCCCCCCCCCCCGCCACACACACACTGACAGGGACGTTGTGAAAATAAGCTAAAATTTGCTCTGAACACAGAATTGTGCCAATGCTCAGACGTACAAGGAAGGCAAGTAGACTCTGGAGGCTGCACCATTCCCTTCCCTGCACACAAGTAATGGTGGGCAGAGCCTTGACTGAGTCTCCTCAAAGTGCCAGCTCATAGACTTATATCAACATGCTGGAGAGAGTGCTATTGCCCCATCTGCCACCAGCCCCTCTGCCAAGGGGTAGCAGTTTTCTGGGGCCGTGCTGTCAGCTTCCCAATGGCAGAGTCTGGGCATACTGCGAGTATAAATCAAGTTACATATACACTGGTCCCGAAAGGAGAGGATTAGACAGCATGCAGGGCAATCCCTTCTTCCAGGAACCTCAACCAACACCACCATCCAGTGCCTAGGGAGCAATTCTGCCTCAATCAACTGGTCAGAGCCCAAGGCACAGAGTCAACTCCCCTTCTGCTCACAGGGTTCCCTCTCCCTCACTGCTTTCTGTACCCCAAGCTTTACAGACCGGTGAACAAAAACACAGCCTGTCTTCCCTAGATTCAAAACTTGTTCACATCTGGGAGCATGCTTCTCAGCACAGGTAGTCAGGCATGCTAACTCAAGCGGATCTAGCACACTAAATGTCTACACTGCAATTAAAACCCCACGGCTGGCCCACGCCAACTTACTCGGGCTCAGGCTAAGGGGCTGTTTAACTGTAGAGTAGATGTTCCAGCTCAGGAAAGATCCTGGGCTCTGGGACCCTCCCATCTCACCACCACAGTATGCTTAGAATAGGCTTAGCGTAGGGAGATTATGAGACACATTAATTCCTAATCTGCCTTACACCGCCACACCAGTCGTTGCTCAGGGCTTGAGGCAAATCCACAACTGACCGCCAAGAATTAACGTTGAAATCTGAATTCGATTTCATTTCGCAGTGTGTTCCCTGCTGTTCCACAAATCCATTCCCTCTCTCAGAAAAGTAACGTTTCCTGAGATTAACTTGAGATCTGTAAGCACAACTGCGTCATAAGAAAGAAAGAATTCACCAAATGAGACCTGCAGATAATTCTTTCGTAGCATAAAATCATATTGACTGTTGATTGACCTCAGCATATCAGAAGGAATTCAATAGCTTTTGCATTGTTATTGGAAAATAATCAGGGCTTGATGAAGCAATAAGAAGAGGGAAGGCACGGGAGCTAGGAAAAAAAACACCCTACTGGAATTATATACACATTAGCCCCACTCCAACCTGTGAAACATATTCAGCTCTCACATCTAGAAATCAGGACTGACTCCATTGTAATTAATGGTGCAAGATCAGACCAAGACCTTCTGGGATTATTTGTTGCTTAACCTAAACCACCATATACCACAAATGTAACAGCAGTATTTTGGAAGGGGATATCGGTTTTGCTGTCAGCCACAGCGGCTACGTCAGTGGTGCAATGGGCAAATCCCTCATTTGACATTGTGACTTAGTTCAATGGTTATTGGTTTCATACATTTCTGCTATGGACACTGTCATTGTGTTAATTGTTGCTTAGAGACTTACTAACAACTTTTCCTGTAACTGTTTACCAATATTTATTTATTTAATTTATAATGCGCCCACCTTATGGTCTCCAGGGGCACATACAAAAATCAGAGGATAATATTCAGTGAACACGATAATGAACTCCCAGCATACAGGGTAAGCTGCACACACAGCCCATAATCACTCCTGGAGACAGGAGCATGAGAAAATAGAGAGCTTCATGCCCTGAAGGTCAATAAATTCAGGCTCTGTTGAAATTCGCTTCCTTCCATCGCTTCAAAGCCAGTGGCTTGTCCCCTGAGAACTCTGGTCCTGGCCTGAAGATGATCAGAGCCAGGGACTCCTAACAAGAATGCACACTCCTAGGGAATGGCAGCAACCAGTTACTGATTCTCTTCACGCAGACCCATTTTACACTGGGGTCACTCTGCTGACTTAATGGGGTAACTCC